>NW_027477297.1:0-83491 GCF_051020955.1 Megalopta genalis | reverse complement strand
TTCAAATACTTGCGATATAAGTGGTCTAGCATCAAATGTTGGCGAAATAATCAAGATAGCTTCAAATCCATGCGAAACACATGATGTAGCTTCAAATCAATGGGATGTAGAAGGTTTAGCTTCAAATCCATGCGGAACAAATGATTTAGCTTCAAATACTTGCGATATAAGTGATATAGCTTCAAATGCTGGCGAAATAAACGAGTTGGCTTCAAATCCATGGGAAACACATGTTGTAACATCAAATCAATGCGATGTAGAAGGCTTAGCTTCAAATACATGCGAAAGAAATGCTTTAGCTTCAAATACTTGCGATATAAGTGATGTGGCTTCAAATGCAGGCGAAATAAACGAGTTAGCTTCAAATCCATGCGGAACCAATGATGTAGCTTCAGATCATTGCGATGTAGAAGGTTCAGCTACAAATTCATGCGAAACAAAAAATTTAGATTCAAATACTTGCGATATAAGTGATATAGCTTCAAATGCTGGCGAAATAAACGAGATAGCTTCAAATCCATGCGAAACTCACGATGTAGCTTCAAATTAATGCGATGTAGACGATTTAGCTTCAAATCCATGCGAAACAAATGATTTAGCTTCAAATACTTGCGATATAAATGATGTAGCTTCTAATGCAGGCGAAATAAACGAGTTAGCTTCAAATCCATGCGGAACACATGATGTAGCTTCAAATCAATGCGATCTATAAGGTTTAGCTCCAAATCCATGCGAAACAGATGATTTAGCTTCAAATACTTGCGATATATGTGATATAGCTACAAATGCTGGCGAAATATACGAGTTAGCTTCAAATCCATGCGGAACACATGATGTAGCTTCAAATCAATGCGATGTAGATGGTTTAGTATCAAATCCATGCGAAACAAATGATTTAGCTTCAAATACTGGCGATATAAGTGATATAGCTTCAAATTCTGGTGAAATAATCGAGTTAGCTTCAACTCCATGGGAAACCAATGATGTAGCTTCAGATCAATGCGATGTAGAAGGTTCTGCTACAAATTCATGCGAAACAAATGATTTAGATTCAAATACTTGCGATGTAAGTGATATAGTTTCAAATTCTGGCGAAATAATCGAGTTAGCTTCAAATCCATGCGATACACATGATGTAGCTTCAAATCAATGCGATGTAGAAGGTTTGGCTTGAAATCCATGCGAAACAAATGATTTAGCTTCAAATACTTGCGATATAAGTGATATAGCTTCAAATGCTGGCGAAATAAACGAGATAGCTTCAAATCCATGCGAAACCCACGATGTAGCTTCAAATTAATGCGATGTAGTAGGTTTAGCTTCAAATATATGCGAAACAAATGATTTAGCTACAAATACATGCGATATAAGTGATATAGATTCAAATGCTGGCGAAATAAACGAGTTGGCTTCGAATCCATGCGAAACACATGTGGTAGCATCAAATCAATGCGATGTAGAAGGTTTAGCTTCAAATCCATACGGAAGAAATGCTTTAGCTTCAAATACTTGCGATATAAGTGATATACCTTCAAATGCAGGCGAAGCAAACACGTTAGCTTCAAATGCATGCGAATCACATAATTTAGGTTCAAATTCATGCCAAACACATGGTTTAGCTTCAAATCAATGCGATTTAGGACGTTTTGTTTCAAACCCATGCGAAACAAATGATTTAGCTTCAAATACTTCCGACATAAGTGATATAGCTTCAAATGCAGGCGAAACAAACGAGTTAGCTTCAAATCCATGCGAAACGCATGATGTAGCTTCAAATCAATGCGATGTAGATGGTTTAGAATCAAATCCATGCGAAACAAATCATTTAGCTTCAAATACTTGCGATATAAGTGATATAGCTTCAAATGCTGGCGAAATAACCGAGTTAGCTTGAAATCCATGCGAAACACATGATGTAGCTTCAAATCAATGCGATGTAGAAGGTTTAGCTTCAAATCCATGCGAAACAAATGATTTAGCTTCAAATACTTGTGATATACATGTCTTAGATTCAACTGCATGCGAAACTAACGAGTTAGCTTCAAATCCAAGCGAAACACGTGATGTATCTTCAAATTAATGCGATGTAGAAAATTAATCTTCAAATTCAAGCGAAACAAATGATTTATCCTCAAATACTTGCGATATAAGTGATATAGCTTCAAATGCTGGCGCAATTAACGAGATAGCTTCATATCCATGCGAAACACATGATGTAGCGTCAAATCAATGCGATGTAGAAGTTTTAGCTTCAACTCCATGCGAAACAAATGATTTCGCGTCAAATACTTGCGATATAAGTGTTATAGCTATAAATGCTGGCGTACTAATCGAGTTAGCTACAAATCCATGCGAAACACATGATGTAGCTTCAAATCAACACGATGTAGAAGGTTAAGGTTCTAATCCATGTGTAGCAAGTGATTTAACTTCAAATACTTGCGATATAAGTGGTCTAGCATCAAATGTTGGCGAAATAATCAAGATAGCTTCAAATCCATGCGAAACACATGATGTAGCTTCAAATCAATGGGATGTAGAAGGTTTAGCTTCAAATCCATGCGGAACAAATGATTTAGCTTCAAATACTTGCGATATAAGTGATATAGCTTCAAATGCTGGCGAAATAAACGAGTTGGCTTCAAATCCATGGGAAACACATGTTGTAACATCAAATCAATGCGATGTAGAAGGCTTAGCTTCAAATACATGCGAAAGAAATGCTTTAGCTTCAAATACTTGCGATATAAGTGATGTGGCTTCAAATGCAGGCGAAATAAACGAGTTAGCTTCAAATCCATGCGGAACCAATGATGTAGATTCAGATCATTGCGATGTAGAAGGTTCAGCTACAAATTCATGCGAAACAAAAGATTTAGATTCAAATACTTGCGATATAAGTGATATAGCTTCAAATGCTGGCGAAATAAACGAGATAGCTTCAAATCCATGCGAAACTCACGATGTAGCTTCAAATTAATGCGATGTAGACGATTTAGCTTCAAATCCATGCGAAACAAATGATTTAGCTTCAAATACTTGCGATATAAATGATGTAGCTTCTAATGCAGGCGAAATAAACGAGTTAGCTTCAAATCCATGCGGAACACATGATGTAGCTTCAAATCAATGCGATCTATAAGGTTTAGCTCCAAATCCATGCGAAACAGATGATTTAGCTTCAAATGCTGGCGAAATAATCGAGTTAGCTTCAAATACATGCGATACACATGATGTGACTTCAAATCAATGCGAAGTAGAAGGTTTGGCTTGAAATCCATGCGAAACAAATGATTTAGCTTCAAATACTTGCGATATATGTGATATAGCTACAAATGCTGGCGAAATATACGAGTTAGCTTCAAATCCATGCGGAACACATGATGTAGCTTCAAATCAATGCGATGTAGATGGTTTAGTATCAAATCCATGCGAAACAAATGATTTAGCTTCAAATACTGGCGATATAAGTGATATAGCTTCAAATTCTGGTGAAATAATCGAGTTAGCTTCAACTCCATGGGAAACCAATGATGTAGCTTCAGATCAATGCGATGTAGAAGGTTCTGCTACAAATTCATGCGAAACAAATGATTTAGATTCAAATACTTGCGATGTAAGTGGTATAGTTTCAAATTCTGGCGAAATAATCGAGTTAGCTTCAAATCCATGCGATACACATGATGTAGCTTCAAATCAATGCGATGTAGAAGGTTTGGCTTGAAATCCATGCGAAACAAATGATTTAGCTTCAAATACTTGCGATATAAGTGATATAGCTTCAAATGCTGGCGAAATAAACGAGATAGCTTCAAATCCATGCGAAACCCACGATGTAGCTTCAAATTAATGCGATGTAGTAGGTTTAGCTTCAAATATATGCGAAACAAATGATTTAGCTACAAATACATGCGATATAAGTGATATAGATTCAAATGCTGGCGAAATAAACGAGTTGGCTTCGAATCCATGCGAAACACATGTGGTAGCATCAAATCAATGCGATGTAGAAGGTTTAGCTTCAAATCCATACGGAAGAAATGCTTTAGCTTCAAATACTTGCGATATAAGTGATGTAGCTTCAAATGCAGGCGAAATAAACGAGTTAGCTTCAAATCCATGCGGGACACATGATGTAGCTTCAAATCAATGCAATCTATAAGGTTTAGCTTCAAATCCATACGAAACAAATGATTTAGCTTCCAATACTTGCGATATAAGTGATATAGCTTCAAATGCTGGCGAAATAAACGAGATAGCTTCAAATCCATGCGAAACCCACGATGTAGCTTCAAATGCATGCGATGTAGAAGGTTTAGCTTCAAATCCATGCGAAAGAAATGCTTTAGCTTCAAATACTTGCGATATAAGTGATATACCTTCAAATGCAGGCGAAGCAAACACGTTAGCTTCAAATGCATGCGAATCACATAATTTAGGTTCAAATTCATGCCAAACACATGGTTTAGCTTCAAATCAATGCGATTTAGGACGTTTTGTTTCAAACCCATGCGAAACAAATGATTTAGCTTCAAATACTTCCGATATAAGTGATATAGCTTCAAATGCAGGCGAAACAAACGAGTTAGCTTCAAATCCATGCGAAACGCATGATGTAGCTTCAAATCAATGCGATGTAGATGGTTTAGAATCAAATCCATGCGAAACAAATCATTTAGCTTCAAATACTTGCGATATAAGTGATATAGCTTCAAATGCTGGCGAAATAACCGAGTTAGCTTGAAATCCATGCGAAACACATGATGTAGCTTCAAATCAATGCGATGTAGAAGGTTTAGCTTCAAATCCATGCGAAACAAATGATTTAGCTTCAAATACTTGTGATATACATGTCTTAGATTCAACTGCATGCGAAACTAACGAGTTAGCTTCAAATCCAAGCGAAACACGTGATGTATCTTCAAATTAATGCGATGTAGAAAATTAATCTTCAAATTCAAGCGAAACAAATGATTTATCCTCAAATACTTGCGATATAAGTGATATAGCTTCAAATGCTGGCGCAATTAACGAGATAGCTTCATATCCATGCGAAACACATGATGTAGCGTCAAATCAATGCGATGTAGAAGTTTTAGCTTCAACTCCATGCGAAACAAATGATTTCGCGTCAAATACTTGCGATATAAGTGTTATAGCTATAAATGCTGGCGTACTAATCGAGTTAGCTACAAATCAATGCGAAACACATGATGTAGCTTCAAATCAACACGATGTAGAAGGTTTAGGTTCTAATCCATGTGTAGCAAGTGATTTAACTTCAAATATTTGCGATATAAGTTGTCTAGCGTCAAATGCTGGCGAAATAATCGAGTTAGCTTCAAATCCATGCGAATCACATGATGTAGCCTCAAATCAATGCAATGTGTTAGGTTTAGCTTCAAATCAATGCGATGTATAAGGTTTAGCTTCAAATCCATGAGGAACAAATGATTTAGCTTCAAATACTTGCGATATAAGTGATATAGCTTCAAATGCTGGCCAAATAAACGAGTTAGCTACAAATCCATGCGAAACACATGATGTAGTTTCAAATCAATGCGATGTAGATGGTTTAGAATCAAATCCATGCGAAACAAATTATTTAGCTTCAAGTACTTGCGATATAAGTGATATAGCTTCAAATGCAGGCGAAATAAACGAGTTAGCTTCAAATCCATGCGGAACACATGATGTAGCTTCAAATCAATGCGATCTATAATGTTTAGCTTCAAATCCATGCGATACAAATGATTTAGCTTCAAATACTTTCGATATAAGTGATATAGATTCAAATGCTGGCGAAATAAACGAGTTGGCTTCAAATCCATGCGAAACACATGATGTAGCTTCAAATCAATGCGATGTAGAAGGTTTAGCTTCAAATCCATGCGATGTAGAAGGTTTAGCTTCAAATCCATGCGAAAGAAATGCTTTAGCTTCAAATACTTGCGATATAAGTGATGTAGCTTTAAATGCAGGCGAAATAAACGAGTTAGCTTCAAATCCATGCGGAACACATGATGTAGCTTCAAATCAATGCGATGTAGATGGTTTAGAATCAAATCCATGCGAGACAAATGATTTAGCTACAAATACTTGCGATATAAGTGATATAGCTTCAAATGCTGGCGAAATAAACGAGTTGGCATCAAATCCATGCGATACACATGTTGTAGCATCAAATCAATGCGATGTAGAAGGCTTTTGCTTCAAATCCATGTGAAAGAAATGCTTTAGCTTCAAATACTTGCGATATAAGTGATGTAGCTTCAAATGCAGGCGAAATAAACGAGTTAGCTTCAAATACATGTGAATCACATGATGTAGCTTCAAATCAATGCGATGTAGAAGGTTTAGCTTCAAATGCAGGCGATGTAGAAGGTTTAGCTTCAAATCCATGCGAAAGAAATGCTTTAGCTTCAAATACTTGCGATATAAGTGATATTGCTTCAAATCCAGGCGATACGAACGAGTGAGCTTCAAAACCATGCGATACACATGATGTAGCTTCAAATCAATGCTATGTTGAAGGTTTTGCTTCAAATCCACGCGAATCAAATAATTTAGCTACAAATACTTGCGATATAAGTGATATTGCTTCAAATGCAGGCGAAACGAACGAGTGAGCTTCAAATCCATGCGATACACATGATGTAGCTTCAAATCAATGCTATGTTGCAGGTTTTGCTTCAAATCCACGCGAATCTAATAATTTAGCTTCAAATACTTGAGATATAAGTGATGTAGCTTCAAATGCAGGCGAAATAAACGAGTTAGCATCAAATCCATGCGGAGCACGTGGTGTAGTTTCAAATCAATGCGATGTATATGGTTTAGATTCAAATCCATGCGAAACAAATTATTTAGCTTCAAATACTTGCGATATAAGTGATACAGCTTCAAATGCTGGCGAAATAAACGAGTTAGCTTCAAATCCATGCGAAACACATGATGTAGCTTCAAATCAATGCGATGTAGCAGGTTCAGCTACAAATCCATGCGAAACAAATGATTTAGCTTCAAATACATGCGATATAAGTGATATAGTTCCAAATTCTGGCGAAATAATCGAGTTAGCTTCAACTCCATGCGAAACCAATGATGTAGCTTCAAATCAATGCGATGTTGAAGGTTTAACTTCAAATCCATGCGATGTAGAAGGATTAGCTTCAAATCCATGCGAAAGAAATGCTTTAGCTTCAAATAATTGCGATATAAGTGATGTGGCTTCAAATGCAGTCGAAATAAACGAGTTAACTTCAAATCCATGCGGAACACATGATGTAGATTCAAATCAATGCGATGTATAAGGTTTAGCTTCAAATCCATGCGAAACAAATGATTAAGCTTCAAATACTTGCGATATAAGTGATATAGTTTCAAATTCTGGCGAAATAATCGAGTTAGCATCAAATCCATGCGATACACATGATGTAGCTTCAAATCAATGCGATGTAGAAGGTTCAGCTTCAAATCCATGGGAAACAAATGATTTTGCCTCAAATACTTGCGATATAAGTGATATAGCTTCAAATGCTGGCGAAATAAACGAGATAGCTTCAAATCCATGCGAAACTCACGATGTAGCTTCAAATTAATGCGATGTAGAAGGTTTAGCTTCAAATCCATGCGAAACAAATGATATAGCTACAAATACTTGCGATATAAGTGATGTAGCTTCAAATGCTGGCGAAATAAACGAGTTGGCTTCAAATCCATACGAAACACACGTTGTAGCATCAAATCAATGCGATGTAGAAGGTTTTGCTTCAAATGCATGCGAAAAAAATGCTTTAGCTTCAAATACTTACGATATATTGATGTAGCTTCAAATGCCGGGAAATAAACGAGTTAGCTTCAAATCCATGCGGAACACATGATGTAGCTTCAAATCAATGCGATGTGGATGGTTTAGAATCAAATCCATGCGAAACAAATGATTTAGCTTCAAGTACATGCGATATAAGTGATATAGCTTCAAATGCAGGCGAAATAAACGAGTTAGCTTCAAATCCATGCGGAACACATGATGTAGCTTCAAATCAATGCGATCTATAAGGTTTAGCTTCAAATCCATGCGAAACAAATGATTTAGCTTCAAATACTTGCGATATAAGTGATATAGCTTCAAATTGTGGCGAAATAATCGAGTTAGCTTCAAATCCATGCGATACACATGATGTAGCTTCAAATCAATGCGATGTAGAAGGATTGGCTTGAAAACCATGCGAAACAAATGATTTAGCTTCAAATACTTGCGATATAAGTGATATAGCTTGAAATGCTGGCGAAATAAACGAGATAGCTTCAAATCCATGCGAAACCCATGATGTAGCTTCAAATCAATGCGATGTAGAAGGTTTAGCTTCAAATCCATGCGAAACACATGTTGTAACATCAAATCATACGGATGTAGAAAGCTTAGCTTGAAATCCATGCGAAAGAAATGCTTTAGCTTCAAATAATTGCGATATAAGTGATGTGGCTTCAAATGCAGTCGAAATAAACGAGTTAGCTTCAAATCCATGCGGAACACATGATGTAGATTCAAATCAATGCGATGTATAAGGTTTAGCTTCAAATCCATGCGGAACAAATGATTTAGCTTCAAATACTTGCGACATAAGTTATATAGCTTCAAATGCTGGCGAAATAAACGAGTTAGCTTCAAATCCATGCGAAACACATGATATAGCTTCAAATCAATGCGATGTAGAATGTTCAGCTACAAATTCATGCGAAACAAATGATTAAGCTTCAAATACTTGCGATATAAGTGATATAGTTTCAAATTCTGGCGAAATAATCGAGTTAGCATCAAATCCATGCGATACACATGATGTAGCTTCAAATCAATGCGATGTAGAAGGTTTAGCTTCAAATCCATGGGAAACAAATGATTTTGCCTCAAATACTTGCGATATAAGTGATATAGCTTCAAATGCTGGCGAAATAAACGAGATAGCTTCAAATCCATGCGAAATTCACGATGTAGCTTCAAATTAATGCGATGTAGAAGGTTTAGCTTCAAATCCATGCGAAACAAATGATATAGCTACAAATACTTGCGATATAAGTGATGTAGCTTCAAATGCTGGCGAAATAAACGAGTTGGCTTCAAATCCATACGAAACACACGTTGTAGCATCAAATCAATGCGATGTAGAAGGTTTTGCTTCAAATGCATGCGAAAAAAATGCTTTAGCTTCAAATACTTACGATATATTGATGTAGCTTCAAATGCCGGGAAATAAACGAGTTAGCTTCAAATCCATGCGGAACACATGATGTAGCTTCAAATCAATGTGATGTAGATGGTTTAGAATCAAATCCATGCGAAAGAAATGCTTTTGCTTCAAATACTTGCGATATAAGTGATGTAGCTTCAAATGCAGGCGAAATAAACGAGTTAGCTTCAAATCCATTCGGAACACAGGATGTAGCTTCAAATCAATGCGATGTAGACGGTTTAGAATCAAATCCATGCGAAATAAATGATTTAATTACAAATACTTGCGATGTAAGTGATATAGCTTCAAATGCTGGCGAAATAAACGAGTTGGCTTCAAATCCATGCGAAACACATGTTGTAGCATCAAATCAATGCGATGTAGAAGGTTTAGCTTCAAATCCATGTGGAAGAAATGCTTTAGCTTCAAATACTTGCGATATAAGTGATGTAGCTTCAAATGCTGGCGAAATAAACGAGTTGGCTTCAAATCCATGCGAAACACATGTTGTAGCATCAAATCAATGCGATGTAGAAGGCTTTTGCTTCAAATCCATGCGAAAGAAATGCTTTAGCTTCAAATACTTGCGATATAAGTGATATAGCACCAAATGCTGGCGAAATATACGAGTTAGCTACAAATCCATGCGAAACACATGATGTAGTTTCAAATCAATGCGATGTAGATGGTTCAGATTCAAATCCATGCAAAAAAAATGATTTAGCAACAAATATTTGCGATATAATTGATATAGCTTCAAATGCTGGCAAAATAAACGAGTTAGCTTCAAATCCATGCGGAATACACGATGTAGCTTCAAATCAATGCGATGTAGATGGTTTAGAATCAAATCCATGCGAAACAAATGATTTAGCTTCAAGTACTTGCGATATAAGTGATATAGCTTCAAATGGAGGCGAAATAAACGAGTTAGCTTCAAATCCATGCGGAACACATGATGTAGATTCAAATCAATGCGATGTATAAGGTTTAGCTTCAAATCCATGCGAAAGAAATGCTTTAGCTTCAAATACTTGCGATATAAGTGATATAGCTTCAAATTCTGGCGAAATAATCGAGTTAGCTTCAACTCCATGCGAAACCAATGATGTAGCTTCAGATCAATGCGATGTTGAAGGTTTAACTTCAAATCCATGCGTAGCAAGCGATTTAACTTCAAATACTTGCCATATAAGTTGTCTAGCGTCAAATGCTGGCGAAATAATCGAGTTAGCTTCAAATCCATGCGAATCACATGATGTAGCCTCAAATCAATGCAATGTGATAGGTTTAGCTTCAAATCAATGCGATGCATAAGGTTTAGCTTCAAATCCATGCGGGACAAATGATTTAGCTTCAAATACTTGCGATATAAGTGATATAGCTACAAATGCTGGCCAAATAAACGAGTTAGCTACAAATCCATGCGAAACACATGATGTAGCATCAAATCAATGCGATGTAGATGGTTTAGAATCAAATCCATGCGAAACAAATGATTTAGCTTCAAGTACTTGCGATATAAGTGATATAGCTTCAAATGGAGGCGAAATAAACGAGTTAGCTTCAAATCCATGCGGAACACATTATGTAGCTTCAAATCAATGCGATCTATAAGGTTTAGCTTCAAATCCATGCGAAACAAATGATTTAGCTTCAAATACTTGCTATATAAGTGATATAGCTTCAAATTCTGGCGAAATAATCGAGTTACCTTCAAATCCATGCGATACACATGATGTAGCTTCAAATCAATGCGATGTAGAAGGATTGGCTTGAAAACCATGCGAAACAAATGATTTAGCTTCAAATACTTGCGATATAAGTGATATAGCTTGAAATGCTGGCGAAATAAACGAGATAGCTTCAAATCCATGCGAAACCCACGATGTAGCTTCAAATCAATGCGATGTAGAAGGTTTAGCTTCAAATCCATGCGAAGCACATGTTGTAACATCAAATCATTGCGATGTAGAAAGCTTAGCTTGAAATCCATGCGAAAGAAATGCTTTAGCTTCAAATAATTGCGATATAAGTGATGTGGCTTCAAATGCAGTCGAAATAAACGAGTTAACTTCAAATCCATGCGGAACACATGATGTAGATTCAAATCAATGCGATGTATAAGGTTTAGCTTCAAATCCATGCGAAACAAATGATTAAGCTTCAAATACTTGCGATATAAGTGATATAGTTTCAAATTCTGGCGAAATAATCGAGTTAGCATCAAATCCATGCGATACACATGATGTAGCTTCAAATCAATGCGATGTAGAAGGTTTAGCTTCAAATCCATGGGAAACAAATGATTTTGCCTCAAATACTTGCGATATAAGTGATATAGCTTCAAATGCTGGCGAAATAAACGAGATAGCTTCAAATCCATGCGAAACTCACGATGTAGCTTCAAATTAATGCGATGTAGAAGGTTTAGCTTCAAATCCATGCGAAACAAATGATATAGCTACAAATACTTGCGATATAAGTGATGTAGCTTCAAATGCTGGCGAAATAAACGAGTTGGCTTCAAATCCATACGAAACACACGTTGTAGCATCAAATCAATGCGATGTAGAAGGTTTTGCTTCAAATGCATGCGAAAAAAATGCTTTAGCTTCAAATACTTACGATATATTGATGTAGCTTCAAATGCCGGGAAATAAACGAGTTAGCTTCAAATCCATGCGGAACACATGATGTAGCTTCAAATCAATGCGATGTGGATGGTTTAGAATCAAATCCATGCGAAACAAATGATTTAGCTTCAAGTACATGCGATATAAGTGATATAGCTTCAAATGCAGGCGAAATAAACGAGTTAGCTTCAAATCCATGCGGAACACATGATGTAGCTTCAAATCAATGCGATCTATAAGGTTTAGCTTCAAATCCATGCGAAACAAATGATTTAGCTTCAAATACTTGCGATATAAGTGATATAGCTTCAAATTGTGGCGAAATAATCGAGTTAGCTTCAAATCCATGCGATACACATGATGTAGCTTCAAATCAATGCGATGTAGAAGGATTGGCTTGAAAACCATGCGAAACAAATGATTTAGCTTCAAATACTTGCGATATAAGTGATATAGCTTGAAATGCTGGCGAAATAAACGAGATAGCTTCAAATCCATGCGAAACCCATGATGTAGCTTCAAATCAATGCGATGTAGAAGGTTTAGCTTCAAATCCATGCGAAACACATGTTGTAACATCAAATCATTGCGATGTAGAAAGCTTAGCTTGAAATCCATGCGAAAGAAATGCTTTAGCTTCAAATAATTGCGATATAAGTGATGTGGCTTCAAATGCAGTCGAAATAAACGAGTTAGCTTCAAATCCATGCGGAACACATGATGTAGATTCAAATCAATGCGATGTATAAGGTTTAGCTTCAAATCCATGCGGAACAAATGATTTAGCTTCAAATACTTGCGATATAAGTTATATAGCTTCAAATGCTGGCGAAATAAACGAGTTAGCTTCAAATCCATGCGAAACACATGATGTAGCTTCAAATCAATGCGATGTAGAATGTTCAGCTACAAATTCATGCGAAACAAATGATTAAGCTTCAAATACTTGCGATATAAGTGATATAGTTTCAAATTCTGGCGAAATAATCGAGTTAGCATCAAATCCATGCGATACACATGATGTAGCTTCAAATCAATGCGATGTAGAAGGTTTAGCTTCAAATCCATGGGAAACAAATGATTTTGCCTCAAATACTTGCGATATAAGTGATATAGCTTCAAATGCTGGCGAAATAAACGAGATAGCTTCAAATCCATGCGAAACTCACGATGTAGCTTCAAATTAATGCGATGTAGAAGGTTTAGCTTCAAATCCATGCGAAACAAATGATATAGCTACAAATACTTGCGATATAAGTGATGTAGCTTCAAATGCTGGCGAAATAAACGAGTTGGCTTCAAATCCATACGAAACACACGTTGTAGCAGCAAATCAATGCGATGTAGAAGGTTTTGCTTCAAATGCATGCGAAAAAAATGCTTTAGCTTCAAATACTTACGATATATTGATGTAGCTTCAAATGCCGGGAAATAAACGAGTTAGCTTCAAATCCATGCGGAACACATGATGTAGCTTCAAATCAATGTGATGTAGATGGTTTAGAATCAAATCCATGCGAAAGAAATACTTTTGCTTCAAATACTTGCGATATAAGTGATGTAGCTTCAAATGCAGGCGAAATAAACGAGTTAGCTTCAAATCCATTCGGAAGACAGGATGTAGCTTCAAATCAATGCGATGTAGACGGTTTAGAATCAAATCCATGCGAAATAAATGATTTAATTACAAATACTTGCGATGTAAGTGATATAGCTTCAAATGCTGGCGAAATAAACGAGTTGGCTTCAATTCCATGCGAAACACATGTTGTAGCATCAAATCAATGCGATGTAGAAGGTTTAGCTTCAAATCCATGTGGAAGAAATGCTTTAGCTTCAAATACTTGCGATATAAGTGATGTAGCTTCAAATGCAGGCGAAATAAACGAGTTGGCTTCAAATCCATGCGAAACACATGTTGTAGCATCAAATCAATGCGATGTAGAAGGCTTTTGCTTCAAATCCATGCGAAAGAAATGCTTTAGCTTCAAATACTTGAGATATAAGTGATGTAGCTTCAAATGCAGGCGAAATAAACGAGTTAGCTTCAAATCCATGCGGAATACACGATGTAGCTTCAAATTAATGCGATGTAGAAGGTTTAGCTTCAGATCCATGCGAAACAAATGATTTAGCTTCAAATACTTGCGATATAAGTGATATAGCACCAAATGCTGGCGAAATATACGAGTTAGCTACAAATCCATGCGAAACACATGATGTAGTTTCAAATCAATGCGATGTAGATGGTTCAGATTCAAAACCATGCAAAAAAAATGATTTAGCAACAAATACTTGCGATATAATTGATATAGCTTCAAATGCTGGCAAAATAAACGAGTTAGCTTCAAATCCATGCGGAATACACGATGTAGCTTCAAATCAATGCGATGTAGATGGTTTAGAATCAAATCCATGCGAAACAAATGATTTAGCTTCAAGTACTTGCGATATAAGTGATATAGCTTCAAATGGAGGCGAAATAAACGAGTTAGCTTCAAATCCATGCGGAACACATAATGTAGATTCAAATCAATGCGATGTATAAGGTTTAGCTTCAAATCCATGCGAAAGAAATGCTTTAGCTTCAAATACTTGCGATATAAGTGATATCGCTTCAAATTCTGGCGAAATAATCGAGTTAGCTTCAACTCCATGCGAAACCAATGATGTAGCTTCAGATCAATGCGATGTTGAAGGTTTAACTTCAAATCCATGCGTAGCAAGCGATTTAACTTCAAATACTTGCCATATAAGTTGTCTAGCGTCAAATGCTGGCGAAATAATCGAGTTAGCTTCAAATCCATGCGAATCACATGATGTAGCCTCAAATCAATGCAATGTGATAGGTTTAGCTTCAAATCAATGCGATGCATAAGGTTTAGCTTCAAATCCATGCGGGACAAATGATTTAGCTTCAAATACTTGCGATATAAGTGATATAGCTACAAATGCTGGCCAAATAAACGAGTTAGCTACAAATCCATGCGAAACACATGATGTAGCTTCAAATCAATGCGATGTAGATGGTTTAGAATCAAATCCATGCGAAACAAATGATTTAGCTTCAAGTACTTGCGATATAAGTGATATAGCTTCAAATGGAGGCGAAATAAACGAGTTAGCTTCAAATCCATGCGGAACACATTATGTAGCTTCAAATCAATGCGATCTATAAGGTTTAGCTTCAAATCCATGCGAAACAAATGATTTAGCTTCAAATACTTGCTATATAAGTGATATAGCTTCAAATTCTGGCGAAATAATCGAGTTACCTTCAAATCCATGCGATACACATGATGTAGCTTCAAATCAATGCGATGTAGAAGGATTGGCTTGAAAACCATGCGAAACAAATGATTTAGCTTCAAATACTTGCGATATAAGTGATATAGCTTGAAATGCTGTCGAAATAAACGAGATAGCTTCAAATCCATGCGAAACCCACGATGTAGCTTCAAATCAATGCGATGTAGAAGGTTTAGCTTCAAATCCATGCGAAACACATGTTGTAACATCAAATCATTGCGATGTAGAAAGCTTAGCTTGAAATCCATGCGAAAGAAATGCTTTAGCTTCAAATAATTGCGATATAAGTGATGTGGCTTCAAATGCAGTCGAAATAAACGAGTTAACTTCAAATCCATGCGGAACACATGATGTAGATTCAAATCAATGCGATGTATAAGGTTTAGCTTCAAATCCATGCGAAACAAATGATTAAGCTTCAAATACTTGCGATATAAGTGATATAGTTTCAAATTCTGGCGAAATAATCGAGTTAGCATCAAATCCATGCGATACACATGATGTAGCTTCAAATCAATGCGATGTAGAAGGTTTAGCTTCAAATCCATGGGAAACAAATGATTTTGCCTCAAATACTTGCGATATAAGTGATATAGCTTCAAATGCTGGCGAAATAAACGAGATAGCTTCAAATCCATGCGAAACTCACGATGTAGCTTCAAATTAATGCGATGTAGAAGGTTTAGCTTCAAATCCATGCGAAACAAATGATATAGCTACAAATACTTGCGATATAAGTGATGTAGCTTCAAATGCTGGCGAAATAAACGAGTTGGCTTCAAATCCATACGAAACACACGTTGTAGCATCAAATCAATGCGATGTAGAAGGTTTTGCTTCAAATGCATGCGAAAAAAATGCTTTAGCTTCAAATACTTACGATATATTGATGTAGCTTCAAATGCCGGGAAATAAACGAGTTAGCTTCAAATCCATGCGGAACACATGATGTAGCTTCAAATCAATGTGATGTAGATGGTTTAGAATCAAATCCATGCGAAAGAAATGCTTTAGCTTCAAATACTTGCGATATAAGTGATGTAGCTTCAAATGCAGGCGAAATAAACGAGTTAGCTTCAAATCCATTCGGAACACAGGATGTAGCTTCAAATCAATGCGATGTAGACGGTTTAGAATCAAATCCATGCGAAATAAATGATTTAATTACAAATACTTGCGATGTAAGTGATATAGCTTCAAATGCTGGCGAAATAAACGAGTTGGCTTCAAATCCATGCGAAACACATGTTGTAGCATCAAATCAATGCGATGTAGAAGGTTTAGCTTCAAATCCATGTGGAAGAAATGCTTTAGCTTCAAATACTTGCGATATAAGTGATGTAGCTTCAAATGCAGGCGAAATAAACGACTTGGCTTCAAATCCATGCGAAACACATGTTGTAGCATCAAGTCAATGCGATGTAGGAGGTTTAGCTTCAAATCCATGTGGAAGAAATGCTTTAGCTTCAAATACTTGCGATATAAGTGATGTAGCTTCAAATGCAGGCGAAATAAACGAGTTAGCTTCAAATCCATGCGGAACACATGATGTAGCTTCAAATCAATGCGATCTATAAGGTTTAGCTTCAAATCCATGCGAAACAAATGATTTAGCTTCAAATACTTGCGATATAAGTGATATAGCTACAAATGCTGGCGAAATAAACGAGATAGCTTCAAATCCATGCGAAACCCACGATGTAGCTTCAAATTAATGCGATGTAGAAGGTTTAGCTTCAAATCCATGCGAAACAAATGATTTAGCTACAAATCCTTGCGATATAAGTGATATAGCTTCAAATGCTGGCGAAATAAACGAGTTGGCTTCAAATCCATGCGAAACACATGTTGTAACATTAAATCATTGCGATGTACAAGGCTTAGCTTCAAATCCATGCGAAAGAAATGCTTTAGCTTCAAATACTTGCGATATAAGTGATATAGCTTCAAATTCTGGCGAAATAATCGAGTTAGCTTCAACTCCATGCGAAACCAATGATGTAGCTTCAGATCAATGCGATGTTGAAGGTTTAACTTCAAATCCATGTGTAGCAAGCGATTTAACTTCAAATACTTGCGATATAAGTTGTCTAGCGTCAAATGCTGGCGAAATAATCGAGTTAGCTTCAAATCCATGCGAATCACATGATGTAGCCTCAAATCAATGCAATGTGATAGGTTTAGCTTCAAATCAATGCGATGTATAAGGTTTAGCTTCAAATCCATGCGGAACAAATGATTTAGCTTCAAATACTTGCGATATAAGTGATATAGCTTCAAATGCAGGCGAAATAAACGAGTTAGCTTCAAATCCATGCGGAACACATGATGTAGCTTCAAATCAATGCGATCTATAAGGTTTAGCTTCAAATCCATGCGAAACAAATGATTTAGCTTCAAATACTTGCGATATAAGTGATATAGCTTGAAATGCTGGCGAAATAAACGAGATAGCTTCAAATCCATGCGAAACCCACGATGTAGCTTCAAATCAATGCGATGTAGAAGGTTTAGCTTCAAATCCATGCGAAACACATGTTGTAACATTAAATCATTGCGATGTAGAAAGCTTAGCTTGAAATCCATGCGAAAGAAATGCTTTAGCTTCAAATAATTGCGATATAAGTGATGTGGCTTCAAATGCAGTCGAAATAAACGAGTTAGCTTCAAATCCATGCGGAACACATGATGTAGATTCAAATCAATGCGATGTATAAGGTTTAGCTTCAAATCCATGCGGAACAAATGATTTAGCTTCAAATACTTGCGATATAAGTTATATAGCTTCAAATGCTGGCGAAATAAACGAGTTAGCTTCAAATCCATGCGAAACACATGATGTAGCTTCAAATCAATGCGATGTAGAATGTTCAGCTACAAATTCATGCGAAACAAATGATTAAGCTTCAAATACTTTCGATATAAGTGATATAGTTTCAAATTCTGGCGAAATAATCGAGTTAGCATCAAATCCATGCGATACACATGATGTAGCTTCAAATCAATGCGATGTAGAAGGTTTAGCTTCAAATCCATGGGAAACAAATGATTTTGCCTCAAATACTTGCGATATAAGTGATATAGCTTCAAATGCTGGCGAAATAAACGAGATAGCTTCAAATCCATGCGAAACTCACGATGTAGCTTCAAATTAATGCGATGTAGAAGGTTTAGCTTCAAATCCATGCGAAACAAATGATATAGCTACAAATACTTGCGATATAAGTGATGTAGCTTCAAATGCTGGCGAAATAAACGAGTTGGCTTCAAATCCATACGAAACACACGTTGTAGCATCAAATCAATGCGATGTAGAAGGTTTTGCTTCAAATGCATGCGAAAAAAATGCTTTAGCTTCAAATACTTACGATATATTGATGTAGCTTCAAATGCCGGGAAATAAACGAGTTAGCTTCAAATCCATGCGGAACACATGATGTAGCTTCAAATCAATGTGATGTAGATGGTTTAGAATCAAATCCATGCGAAAGAAATGCTTTTGCTTCAAATACTTGCGATATAAGTGATGTAGCTTCAAATGCAGGCGAAATAAACGAGTTAGCTTCAAATCCATTCGGAACACAGGATGTAGCTTCAAATCAATGCGATGTAGACGGTTTAGAATCAAATCCATGCGAAATAAATGATTTAATTACAAATACTTGCGATGTAAGTGATATAGCTTCAAATGCTGGCGAAATAAACGAGTTGGCTTCAAATCCATGCGAAACACATGTTGTAGCATCAAATCAATGCGATGTAGAAGGTTTAGCTTCAAATCCATGTGGAAGAAATGCTTTAGCTTCAAATACTTGCGATATAAGTGATGTAGCTTCAAATGCAGGCGAAATAAACGAGTTGGCTTCAAATCCATGCGAAACACATGTTGTAGCATCAAATCAATGCGATGTAGAAGGCTTTTGCTTCAAATCCATGCGAAAGAAATGCTTTAGCTTCAAATACTTGAGATATAAGTGATGTAGCTTCAAATGCAGGCGAAATAAACGAGTTAGCTACAAATCCATGCGAAACACATGATGTAGTTTCAAATCAATGCGATGTAGATGGTTCAGATTCAAATCCATGCAAAAAAAATGATTTAGCAACAAATACTTGCGATATAATTGATATAGCTTCAAATGCTGGCAAAATAAACGAGTTAGCTTCAAATCCATGCGGAATACACGATGTAGCTTCAAATCAATGCGATGTAGATGGTTTAGAATCAAATCCATGCGAAACAAATGATTTAGCTTCAAGTAATTGCGATATAAGTGATATAGCTTCAAATGGAGGCGAAATAAACGAGTTAGCTTCAAATCCATGCGGAACACATGATGTAGATTCAAATCAATGCGATGTATAAGGTTTAGCTTCAAATCCATGCGAAAGAAATGCTTTAGCTTCAAATACTTGCGATATAAGTGATATAGCTTCAAATTCTGGCGAAATAATCGAGTTAGCTTCAACTCCATGCGAAACCAATGATGTAGCTTCAGATCAATGCGATGTTGAAGGTTTAACTTCAAATCCATGCGTAGCAAGCGATTTAACTTCAAATACTTGCCATATAAGTTGTCTAGCGTCAAATGCTGGCGAAATAATCGAGTTAGCTTCAAATCCATGCGAATCACATGATGTAGCCTCAAATCAATGCAATGTGATAGGTTTAGCTTCAAATCAATGCGATGCATAAGGTTTAGCTTCAAATCCATGCGGGACAAATGATTTAGCTTCAAATACTTGCGATATAAGTGATATAGCTACAAATGCTGGCCAAATAAACGAGTTAGCTACAAATCCATGCGAAACACATGATGTAGCTTCAAATCAATGCGATGTAGATGGTTTAGAATCAAATCCATGCGAAACAAATGATTTAGCTTCAAGTACTTGCGATATAAGTGATATAGCTTCAAATGGAGGCGAAATAAACGAGTTAGCTTCAAATCCATGCGGAACACATTATGTAGCTTCAAATCAATGCGATCTATAAGGTTTAGCTTCAAATCCATGCGAAACAAATGATTTAGCTTCAAATACTTGCTATATAAGTGATATAGCTTCAAATTCTGGCGAAATAATCGAGTTACCTTCAAATCCATGCGATACACATGATGTAGCTTCAAATCAATGCGATGTAGAAGGATTGGCTTGAAAACCATGCGAAACAAATGATTTAGCTTCAAATACTTGCGATATAAGTGATATAGCTTGAAATGCTGGCGAAATAAACGAGATAGCTTCAAATCCATGCGAAACCCACGATGTAGCTTCAAATCAATGCGATGTAGAAGGTTTAGCTTCAAATCCATGCGAAACACATGTTGTAACATCAAATCATTGCGATGTAGAAAGCTTAGCTTGAAATCCATGCGAAAGAAATGCTTTAGCTTCAAATAATTGCGATATAAGTGATGTGGCTTCAAATGCAGTCGAAATAAACGAGTTAACTTCAAATCCATGCGGAACACATGATGTAGATTCAAATCAATGCGATGTATAAGGTTTAGCTTCAAATCCATGCGAAACAAATGATTAAGCTTCAAATACTTGCGATATAAGTGATATAGTTTCAAATTCTGGCTTAATAATCGAGTTAGCATCAAATCCATGCGATACACATGATGTAGCTTCAAATCAATGCGATGTAGAAGGTTTAGCTTCAAATCCATGGGAAACAAATGATTTTGCCTCAAATACTTGCGATATAAGTGATATAGCTTCAAATGCTGGCGAAATAAACGAGATAGCTTCAAATCCATGCGAAACTCACGATGTAGCTTCAAATTAATTCGATGTAGAAGGTTTAGCTTCAAATCCATGCGAAACAAATGATATAGCTACAAATACTTGCGATATAAGTGATGTAGCTTCAAATGCTGGCGAAATAAACGAGTTGGCTTCAAATCCATACGAAACACACGTTGTAGCATCAAATCAATGCGATGTAGAAGGTTTTGCTTCAAATGCATGCGAAAAAAATGCTTTAGCTTCAAATACTTACGATATATTGATGTAGCTTCAAATGCCGGGAAATAAACGAGTTGGCTTCAAATCCATGCGAAACACATGTTGTAGCATCAAATCAATGCGATGTAGAAGGTTTAGCTTCAAATCCATGTGGAAGAAATGCTTTAGCTTCAAATACTTGCGATATAAGTGATGTAGCTTCAAATGCAGGCGAAATAAACGAGTTGGCTTCAAATCCATGCGAAACACATGTTGTAGCATCAAGTCAATGCGATGTAGAAGGTTTAGCTTCAAATCCATGTGGAAGAAATGCTTTAGCTTCAAATACTTGCGATATAAGTGATGTAGCTTCAAATGCAGGCGAAATAAACGAGTTAGCTTCAAATCCATGCGGAATACACGATGTAGCTTCAAATTAATGCGATGTAGAAGGTTTAGCTTCAGATCCATGCGAAACAAATGATTTAGCTTCAAATACTTGCGATATAAGTGATATAGCACCAAATGCTGGCGAAATATACGAGTTAGCTACAAATCCATGCGAAACACATGATGTAGTTTCAAATCAATGCGATGTAGATGGTTCAGATTCAAATCCATGCAAAAAAAATGATTTAGCAACAAATACTTGCGATATAATTGATATAGCTTCAAATGCTGGCGAAATAAACGAGTTAGCTTCAAATCCATGCGGAATACACGATGTAGCTTCAAATCAATGCGATGTAGATGGTTTAGAATCAAATCCATGCGAAACAAATGATTTAGCTTGAAGTACTTGCGATATAAGTGATATAGCTTCAAATGGAGGCGAAATAAACGAGTTAGCTTCAAATCCATGCGGAACGCATGATGTAGATTCAAATCAATGCGATGTATAAGGTTTAGCTTCAAATCCATGCGAAAGAAATGCTTTAGCTTCAAATACTTGCGATATAAGTGATATAGCTTCAAATTCTGGCGAAATAATCGAGTTAGCTTCAACTCCATGCGAAACCAATGATGTAGCTTCAGATCAATGCGATGTTGAAGGTTTAACTTCAAATCCATGCGTAGCAAGCGATTTAACTTCAAATACTTGCCATATAAGTTGTCTAGCGTCAAATGCTGGCGAAATAATCGAGTTAGCTTCAAATCCATGCGAATCACATGATGTAGCCTCAAATCAATGCAATGTGATAGGTATAGCTTCAAATCAATGCGATGCATAAGGTTTAGCTTCAAATCCATGCGGGACAAATGATTTAGCTTCAAATACTTGCGATATAAGTGATATAGCTACAAATGCTGGCCAAATAAACGAGTTAGCTACAAATCCATGCGAAACACATGATGTAGCTTCAAATCAATGCGATGTAGATGGTTTAGAATCAAATCCATGCGAAACAAATGATTTAGCTTCAAGTACTTGCGATGTAAGTGATATAGCTTCAAATGGAGGCGAAATAAACGAGTTAGCTTCAAATCCATGCGGAACACATGATGTAGCTTCAAATCAATGCGATGTATAAGGTTTAGCTTCAAATCTATGCGAAACAAATGATTTAGCTTCAAATACTTGCTATATAAGTGATATAGCTTCAAATTCTGGCGAAATAATCGAGTTACCTTCAAATCCATGCGATACACATGATGTAGCTTCAAATCAATGCGATGTAGAAGGATTGGCTTGAAAACCATGCGAAACAAATGATTTAGCTTCAAATACTTGCGATATAAGTGATATAGCTTGAAATGCTGGCGAAATAAACGAGATAGCTTAAAATCCATGCGAAATCCACGATGTAGCTTCAAATATATGCGATGTAAAAGGTTTAGCTTCAAATCCATGCGAAACAAATGATTTAGCTACAAATACTTGCGATATAAGTGATATAGCTTCAAATGCTGGCGAAATAAACGAGTTGGCTTCAAATCCATGCGAAACACATGTTGTAACATCAAATCATTGTGATGTAGAAGGCTTAGCTTCAAATCCATGCGATAGAAATGCTTTAGCTTCAAATACTTGCGATATAAGTGATGTAGCTTCAAATGCAGGCGAAATAAACGAGCTAGCTTCAAATCCATGCGGAACACATGATGTAGCTAGAAATCAATGCGATGTATAAGGTTTATCTTCTAATCCATGCGAAACAAATGATTTAGCTACAAATACTTGCGATATAAGTGATATAGTTTTCAAATGCTGGCGAAATAAACGAGTTAGCTTCAAATCCATGCGGAACACATGATGTAGCATCAAATCAATGCGATGTAGGTTTAGCTTCAAATCCATGTGGAAGAAATGCTTTAGCTTCAAATACTTGCGATATAAGTGATGTAGCTTCAAATGCAGGCGAAATAAACGAGTTAGCTTCAAATGCATGCGGAACACATGATGTAGCTTCAAATCAATGCGATGTAGATGGTTTAGAATCAAATCCATGCGAAACAAATGATTTAGTTACAAGTACTTGCGATATAAGTGATACACCTTCAAATGCTGGCGAAATAAACGAGTTGGCTTTAAATCCATACGAAACAGATGTTGTAGCACCAAATCAATGCGATGTGGAAGGCTTAGCTTCAAATCCATGCGAAAGAAATTCTTTAGCTTCAAATACTTGAGATATAAGTGTTGTAGCTTCAAATGCAGGCGAAATAAACGAGTTAGCTGCAACTCCATGCTAAACCAATGATGTAGCTTCAAATCAATGCCATGTTCAAGGTTTAACTTCAAATCCATGTGTAGCAAGAGATTTAACGTCAAATACTTGCGATATATGTTGTTTAGCATCAAATGCTGGCTAAATAATCGAGTTAGCTTCAAATCCATGCGAATCACATGATGTAGCCCAAATCATTGCGATGTAGTAGGTTTAGCTTCAAATCCATGCGATGTAGTAGGTTTAGCTTCAAATCCATGCGAAAGAAATGCTTTAGCTTCAAATACTTGCGATATATTGATGTAGTTTAAATGCAGGCGATATAAACGAGTTAGCTTCAAATCCATACGGAACACATGATGTAGTTTCAAATCAATGCGATGTATAAGGTTTAGCTTCAAATCCGTGCGAAAGAAATGCTTTAGCTTCAAATACTTGCGATATAAGTGATATAGCTTCAAATTCTGGCGAAATAATCGAGTTAGCTTCAACTCCATGCGAAACCAATGATGTAGCTTCAGATCAATGCGATGTTGAAGGTTTAACTTCAAATCCATGCGTAGCAAGCGATTTAACTTCAAATACTTGCCATATAAGTTGTCTAGCCTCAAATGCTGGCGAAATAATCGAGTTAGCTTCAAATCCATGCGAATCACATGATGTAGCCTCAAATCAATGCAATGTGATAGGTTTAGTTTCAAATCAATGCGATGCATAAGGTTTAGCTTCAAATCCATGCGGGACAAATGATTTAGCTTCAAATACTTGCGATATAAGTGATATAGCTACAAATGCTGGCCAAATAAACGAGTTAGCTACAAATCCATGTGAAACAAATGATTTAGCTACAAATACTTGCGATATAAGTGATATAGCTTCAAATGCTGGAGAAATAAACGAGTTGGCTTCAAATCCATGCGAAACACATGTTGTAGCATCAAATCAATGCGATGTAGAAGGCTTTTGCTTCAAATCCATGCGAAAGAAATGCTTTAGCTTCAAATACTTGCGGTATAAGTGATGTAGCTTCAAATGCAGGCGAAATAAACGATTTAGCTTCAAATCCATGCGGAACACATGATGTAGTTTCAAATCAATGCGATGTAGATGGCTTAGATTCAAATCCATGCGAAACAAATGATTTAGCTTAAAATACTTGCGATATAAGTGGTATAGCTGCAAATGCTGGCGAAATAAACGAGATAGCTTCAAATCCAAGCGAAACAAATGATTTAGCTACAAATACTTGCGATATAAGTGATATAGCTTCAAATGCTGGCGAAATAAACGAGTTGGCTTCAAATCCATGCGAAACACATGTTGTAGCATCAAATCAATGCGATGTTGAAGGCTTTTGCTTCAAATCCATGCGAAAGAAATGCTTTAGCTTCAAATACTTTCGATATAAGTGATGTAGCTTCAAATGCAGGCGAAATAAACGATTTAGCTTCAAATCCATGCGGAACACATGATGTAGCTTCAAATCAATGCAATGTGTAAGGTTTACCTTCAAATCAATACGATGTATAAGGTTTAGCTTCAAATCCATGGGAAACAAATGATTCTGCTTCAAATACTTGCGATATAAGTGATATAGCTTCAAATGCTGGCGAAATAAACGAGATAGCTTCAAATCCATGCGAAACACACGATGTAGCTTCAAATTAATGCGATGTAGAATGTTTAGCTTCAAATCCATGCGAAACAAATGATATAGCTACAAATACTTGCGATATAAGTGATGTAGCTTCAAATGCTGGCGAAATAAACGAGTTGGCTTCAAATCCAAACGAAACACACGTTGTAGCATCAAATCAATGCGATGTAGAAGGTTTAGCTTCAAATGCATGCGAAAAAAATGCTTTAGCTTCAAATACTTACGATATATTGATGTAGCTTCAAATCCCGGGAAATAAACGAGTTAGCTTCAAATCCATGCGGAATACACGATGTAGCTTCAAATCAATGCGATGTAGATGGTTTAGAATCAAATCCATGCGAAACAAATGATTTAGCTTCAAGTACTTGCGATATAAGTGATATAGCTTCAAATGGAGGCGAAATAAACGAGTTAGCTTCAAATCCATGCGGAACACATGATGTAGATTCAAATCAATGCGATGTATAAGGTTTAGCTTCAAATCCATGCGAAAGAAATGCTTTAGCTTCAAATACTTGCGATATAAGTGATATAGCTTCAAATTCTGGCGAAATAATCGAGTTAGCTTCAACTCCATGCGAAACCAATGATGTTGCTTCAGATCAATGCGATGTTGAAGGTTTAACTTCAAATCCATGCGTAGCAAGCGATTTAACTTCAAATACTTGCCATATAAGTTGTCTAGCGTCAAATGATGGCGAAATAATCGAGTTAGCTTCAAATCCATGCGAATCACATGATGTAGCCTCAAATCAATGCAATGTGATAGGTTTAGCTTCAAATCAATGCGATGCATAAGGTTTAGCTTCAAATCCATGCGGGACAAATGATTTAGCTTCAAATACTTGCGATATAAGTGATATAGCTACAAATGCTGGCCAAATAAACGAGTTAGCTACAAATCCATGCGAAACACATGATGTAGCTTCAAATCAATGCGATGTAGATGGTTTAGAATCAAATCCATGCGAAACAAATGATTTAAATTCAAGTACTTGCGATATAAGTGATATAGCTTCAAATGGAGGCGAAATAAACGAGTTAGCTTCAAATCCATGCGGAACACATTATGTAGCTTCAAATCAATGCGATCTATAAGGTTTAGCTTCAAATCCATGCGAAACAAATGATTTAGCTTCAAATACTTGCTATATAAGTGATATAGCTTCAAATTCTGGCGAAATAATCGAGTTACCTTCAAATCCATGCGATACACATGATGTAGCTTCAAATCAATGCGATGTAGAAGGATTGGCTTGAAAACCATGCGAAACAAATGATTTAGCTTCAAATACTTGCGATATAAGTGATATAGCTTGAAATGCTGGCGAAATAAACGAGATAGCTTCAAATCCATGCGAAACCCACGATGTAGCTTCAAATCAATGCGATGTAGAAGGTTTAGCTTCAAATCCATGCGAAACACATGTTGTAACATCAAATCATTGCGATGTAGAAAGCTTAGCTTGAAATCCATGCGAAAGAAATGCTTTAGCTTCAAATAATTGCGATATAAGTGATGTGGCTTCAAATGCAGTCGAAATAAACGAGTTAACTTCAAATCCATGCGGAACACATGATGTAGATTCAAATCAATGCGATGTATAAGGTTTAGCTTCAAATCCATGCGAAACAAATGATTAAGCTTCAAATACTTGCGATATAAGTGATATAGTTTCAAATTCTGGCGAAATAATCGAGTTAGCATCAAATCCATGCGATACACATGATGTAGCTTCAAATCAATGCGATGTAGAAGGTTTAGCTTCAAATCCATGGGAAACAAATGATTTTGCCTCAAATACTTGCGATATAAGTGATATAGCTTCAAATGCTGGCGAAATAAACGAGATAGCTTCAAATCCATGCGAAACTCACGATGTAGCTTCAAATTAATGCGATGTAGAAGGTTTAGCTTCAAATCCATGCGAAACAAATGATATAGCTACAAATACTTGCGATATAAGTGATGTAGCTTCAAATGCTGGCGAAATAAACGAGTTGGCTTCAAATCCATACGAAACACACGTTGTAGCATCAAATCAATGCGATGTAGAAGGTTTTGCTTCAAATGCATGCGAAAAAAATGCTTTAGCTTCAAATACTTACGATATATTGATGTAGCTTCAAATGCCGGGAAATAAACGAGTTAGCTTCAAATCCATGCGGAACACATGATGTAGCTTCAAATCAATGTGATGTAGATGGTTTAGAATCAAATCCATGCGAAAGAAATGCTTTAGCTTCAAATACTTGCGATATAAGTGATGTAGCTTCAAATGCAGGCGAAATAAACGAGTTAGCTTCAAATCCATTCGGAACACAGGATGTAGCTTCAAATCAATGCGATGTAGACGGTTTAGAATCAAATCCATGCGAAATAAATGATTTAATTACAAATACTTGCGATGTAAGTGATATAGCTTCAAATGCTGGCGAAATAAACGAGTTGGCTTCAAATCCATGCGAAACACATGTTGTAGCATCAAATCAATGCGATGTAGAAGGTTTAGCTTCAAATCCATGTGGAAGAAATGCTTTAGCTTCAAATACTTGCGATATAAGTGATGTAGCTTCAAATGCAGGCGAAATAAACGAGTTGGCTTCAAATCCATGCGAAACACATGTTGTAGCATCAAGTCAATGCGATGTAGAAGGTTTAGCTTCAAATCCATGTGGAAGAAATGCTTTAGCTTCAAATACTTGCGATATAAGTGATGTAGCTTCAAATGCAGGCGAAATAAACGAGTTAGCTTCAAATCCATGCGGAATACACGATGTAGCTTCAAATTAATGCGATGTAGAAGGTTTAGCTTCAGATCCATGCGAAACAAATGATTTAGCTTCAAATACTTGCGATATAAGTGATATAGCACCAAATGCGGGCGAAATATACGAGTTAGCTACAAATCCATGCGAAACACATGATGTAGTTTCAAATCAATGCGATGTAGATGGTTCAGATTCAAATCCATGCAAAAAAAATGATTTAGCAACAAATACTTGCGATATAATTGATATAGCTTCAAATGCTGGCGAAATAAACGAGTTAGCTTCAAATCCATGCGGAATACACGATGTAGCTTCAAATCAATGCGATGTAGATGGTTTAGAATCAAATCCATGCGAAACAAATGATTTAGCTTGAAGTACTTGCGATATAAGTGATATAGCTTCAAATGGAGGCGAAATAAACGAGTTAGCTTCAAATCCATGCGGAACGCATGATGTAGATTCAAATCAATGCGATGTATAAGGTTTAGCTTCAAATCCATGCGAAAGAAATGCTTTAGCTTCAAATACTTGCGATATAAGTGATATAGCTTCAAATTCTGGCGAAATAATCGAGTTAGCTTCAACTCCATGCGAAACCAATGATGTAGCTTCAGATCAATGCGATGTTGAAGGTTTAACTTCAAATCCATGCGTAGCAAGCGATTTAACTTCAAATACTTGCCATATAAGTTGTCTAGCGTCAAATGCTGGCGAAATAATCGAGTTAGCTTCAAATCCATGCGAATCACATGATGTAGCCTCAAATCAATGCAATGTGATAGGTATAGCTTCAAATCAATGCGATGCATAAGGTTTAGCTTCAAATCCATGCGGGACAAATTATTTAGCTTCAAATACTTGCGATATAAGTGATATAGCTACAAATGCTGGCCAAATAAACGAGTTAGCTTCAAATCCATGCGGAACACATGATGTAGCTTCAAATCAATGCGATGTATAAGGTTTAGCTTCAAATCCATGCGAAACAAATGATTTAGCTTCAAATACTTGCTATATAAGTGATATAGCTTCAAATTCTGGCGAAATAATCGAGTTACCTTCAAATCCATGCGATACACATGATGTAGCTTCAAATCAATGCGATGTAGAAGGATTGGCTTGAAAACCATGCGAAACAAATGATTTAGCTTCAAATACTTGCGATATAAGTGATATAGCTTGAAATGCTGGCGAAATAAACGAGATAGCTTAAAATCCATGCGAAATCCACGATGTAGCTTCAAATATATGCGATGTAAAAGGTTTAGCTTCAAATCCATGCGAAACAAATGATTTAGCTACAAATACTTGCGATATAAGTGATATAGCTTCAAATGCTGGCGAAATAAACGAGTTGGCTTCAAATCCATGCGAAACACATGTTGTAACATCAAATCATTGTGATGTAGAAGGCTTAGCTTCAAATCCATGCGATAGAAATGCTTTAGCTTCAAATACTTGCGATATAAGTGATGTAGCTTCAAATGCAGGCGAAATAAACGAGCTAGCTTCAAATCCATGCGGAACACATGATGTAGCTACAAATCAATGCGATGTATAAGGTTTATCTTCTAATCCATGCGAAACAAATGATTTAGCTACAAATACTTGCGATATAAGTGATATAGTTTTCAAATGCTGGCGAAATAAACGAGTTAGCTTCAAATCCATGCGGAACACATGATGTAGCATCAAATCAATGCGATGTAGAAGGTTTAACTTCAAATCCATGTGGAAGAAATGCTTTAGCTTCAAATACTTGCGATATAAGTGATGTAGCTTCAAATGCAGGCGAAATAAACGAGTTAGCTTCAAATGCATGCGGAACACATGATGTAGCTTCAAATCAATGCGATGTAGATGGTTTAGAATCAAATCCATGCGAAACAAATGATTTAGTTACAAGTACTTGCGATATAAGTGATACACCTTCAAATGCTGGCGAAATAAACGAGTTGGCTTTAAATCCATACGAAACAGATGTTGTAGCACCAAATCAATGCGATGTGGAAGGCTTAGCTTCAAATCCATGCGAAAGAAATTCTTTAGCTTCAAATACTTGAGATATAAGTGTTGTAGCTTCAAATGCAGGCGAAATAAACGAGTTAGCTGCAACTCCATGCTAAACCAATGATGTAGCTTCAAATCAATGCCATGTTCAAGGTTTAACTTCAAATCCATGTGTAGCAAGAGATTTAACGTCAAATACTTGCGATAAAAGTTGTTTAGCATCAAATGCTGGCTAAATAATCGAGTTAGCTTCAAATCCATGCGAATCACATGATGTAGCCCAAATCATTGCGATGTAGTAGGTTTAGCTTCAAATCCATGCGATGTAGTAGGTTTAGCTTCAAATCCATGCGAAAGAAATGCTTTAGCTTCAAATACTTGCGATATATTGATGTAGTTTAAATGCAGGCGATATAAACGAGTTAGCTTCAAATCCATACGGAACACATGATGTAGATTCAAATCAATGCGATGTATAAGGTTTAGCTTCAAATCCGTGCGAAAGAAATGCTTTAGCTTCAAATACTTGCGATATAAGTGATATAGCTTCAAATTCTGGCGAAATAATCGAGTTAGCTTCAACTCCATGCGAAACCAATGATGTAGCTTCAGATCAATGCGATGTTGAAGGTTTAACTTCAAATCCATGCGTAGCAAGCGATTTAACTTCAAATACTTGCCATATAAGTTGTCTAGCCTCAAATGCTGGCGAAATAATCGAGTTAGCTTCAAATCCATGCGAATCACATGATGTAGCCTCAAATCAATGCAATGTGATAGGTTTAGTTTCAAATCAATGCGATGCATAAGGTTTAGCTTCAAATCCATGCGGGACAAATGATTTAGCTTCAAATACTTGCGATATAAGTGATATAGCTACAAATGCTGGCCAAATAAACGAGTTAGCTACAAATCCATGTGAAACACATGATGTAGCTTCAAATCAATGCGATGTAGATGGTTTAGAATCAAATCCATGCGAAACAAATGATTTAGCTTCAAGTACTTGCGATATAAGTGATATAGCTTCAAATGGAGGCGAAATAAACGAGTTAGCTTCAAATCCATGCGGAACACATGATGTAGCTTCAAATCAATGCGATCTATAAGGTTTAGCTTCAAATCCATGCGAAACAAATGATTTAGCTTCAAATACTTGCTATATAAGTGATATAGCTTCAAATTCTGGCGAAATAATCGAGTTACCTTCAAATCCATGCGATACACATGATGTAGCTTCAAATCAATGCGATGTAGAAGGATTGGCTTGAAAACCATGCGAAACAAATGATTTAGCTTCAAATACTTGCGATATAAGTGATATAGCTTGAAATGCTGGCGAAATAAACGAGATAGCTTCAAATCCATGCAAAATCCACCATGTAGCTTCAAATATATGCGATGTAAAAGGTTTAGCTTCAAATCCATGCGAAACAAATGATTTAGCTACAAATACTTGCGATATAAGTGATATAGCTTCAAATGCTGGCGAAATAAACGAGTTGGCTTCAAATCCATGCGGAACACATGATGTAGCTTCAAATCAATGCGATCTATAAGGTTTAGCTTCAAATCCATGCGAAACAAATGATTTAGCTTCCAATACTTACGATATAAGTGATATAGCTTCAAATGCTGGCGAAATAAACGAGATAGCTTCAAATCCATGCGGAACACATGATGTAGCTTCAAATCAATGCAATGTGTAAGGTTTACCTTCAAATCAATACGATGTATAAGGTTTAGCTTCAAATCCATGGGAAACAAATGATTTTGCTTCAAATACTTGCGATATAAGTGATATAGCTTCAAATGCTGGCGAAATAAACGAGATAGCTTCAAATCCATGCGAAACCCACGATGTAGCTTCAAATTAATGCGATGTAGAATGTTTAGCTTCAAATCCATGCGAAACAAATGATATAGCTACAAATACTTGCGATATAAGTGATGTAGCTTCAAATGCTGGCGAAATAAACGAGTTGGCTTCAAATCCAAACGAAACACACGTTGTAGCATCAAATCAATGCGATGTAGAAGGTTTAGCTTCAAATGCATGCGAAAAAAATGCTTTAGCTTCAAATACTTACGATATATTGATGTAGCTTCAAATCCAGGGAAATAAACGAGTTAGCTTCAAATCCATGCGGAACACATGATGTAGCTTCAAATCAATGTGATGTAGATGGTTTAGAATCAAATCCATGCGAAACAAATGATTTAGTTACAAATACTTGCGATATAAGTGATATAGCTTCAAATGCTGGCGAAATAAACGAGTTGGCTTCAAATCCATACGAAACACATGTTGTAGCATCAAATCAATGCGATGTAGTAGGTTTAGCTTCAAATCCATGTGGAAGAAATGCTTTAGCTTCAAATACTTGCGATATAAGTGATGTTGCTTCAAATGCATGCGGAACACATGATGTAGCTTCAAATCAATGCGATCTATAAGGTTTAGCTTCAAATCCATGCGAAACAAATGATTTAGCTTCCAATACTTACGATATAAGTGATATAGCTTCAAATGCTGGCGAAATAAACGAGATAGCTTCAAATCCATGCGAAACCCACGATGTAGCTTCAAATATATGCGATGTAAAAGGTTTAGCTTCAAATCCATGCGAAACAAATGATTTAGCTACAAATACTTGCGATATAAGTGATATAGCTTCAAATGCTGGAGAAATAAACGAGTTGGCTTCAAATCCATGCGAAACACATGTTGTAGCATCAAATCAATGCGATGTAGAAGGCTTTTGCTTCAAATCCATGCGAAAGAAATGCTTTAGCTTCAAATACTTGCGGTATAAGTGATGTAGCTTCAAATGCAGGCGAAATAAACGATTTAGCTTCAAATCCATGCGGAACACATGATGTAGTTTCAAATCAATGCGATGTAGATGGCTTAGATTCAAATCCATGCGAAACAAATGATTTAGCTTAAAATACTTGCGATATAAGTGGTATAGCTGCAAATGCTGGCGAAATAAACGAGATAGCTTCAAATCCAAGCGAAACAAATGATTTAGCTACAAATACTTGCGATATAAGTGATATAGCTTCAAATGCTGGCGAAATAAACGAGTTGGCTTCAAATCCATGCGAAACACATGTTGTAGCATCAAATCAATGCGATGTTGAAGGCTTTTGCTTCAAATCCATGCGAAAGAAATGCTTTAGCTTCAAATACTTTCGATATAAGTGATGTAGCTTCAAATGCAGGCGAAATAAACGATTTAGCTTCAAATCCATGCGGAACACATGATGTAGCTTCAAATCAATGCAATGTGTAAGGTTTACCTTCAAATCAATACGATGTATAAGGTTTAGCTTCAAATCCATGGGAAACAAATGATTCTGCTTCAAATACTTGCGATATAAGTGATATAGCTTCAAATGCTGGCGAAATAAACGAGATAGCTTCAAATCCATGCGAAACCCACGATGTATAATAGCTTCAAATTAATGCGATGTAGAAGGTTTAGCTTCAAATCCATGCGAAACAAATGATATAGCTACAAATACTTGCGATATAAGTGATGTAGCTTCAAATGCTGGCGAAACAAACGAGTTGGCTTCAAATCCATACGAAACACACGTTGTAGCATCAAATCAATGCGATGTAGAAGGTTTAGCTTCAAATGCATGCGAAAAAAATGCTTTAGCTTCAAATACTTACGACATATTGATGTAGCTTCAAATGCCGGGAAATAAACGAGTTAGCTTCAAATCCATGCGGAACACATGATGTAGCTTCAAATCAATGTGATGCAGATGGTTTAGAATCAAATCCATGCGAAACAAATGATTTAGTTACAAATACTTGCGATATAAGTGATATAGCTTCAAATGCTGGCGAAATAAACGAGTTGGCTTCAAATCCATACGAAACACATGTTGTAGCATCAAATCAATGCAATGTAGAAGGTTAGCTTCAAATCCATGCGAAAGAAATGCTTTAGCTTCAAATACTTGCGATATAAGTGATGTAGCTTCAAATGCAGACGAAATAAACGAGTTAGCTTCAAATCCATGCGGCACACATGATGTAGCTTCAAATCAATGCGATGTAGATGGTTTAGAATCAAATCCATGCGAAATAAATGATTTAATTACAAATACTTGCGATATAAGTGATATAGCTTCAAATGCTGGCGAAATAAACGAGTTGGCTTCAAATCCATGCGAAACACATGTTGTAGCATCAAATCAATGCGATGTAGAAGGTTTAGCTTCAAATCCATGTGGAAGAAATGCTTTAGCTTCAAATACTTGCGATATAAGTGATGTAGCTTCAAATGCAGGCGAAATAAACGAGCTAGCTTCAAATCCGTGCGGAACACATGATGTAGCTACAAATCAATGCGATGTATAAGGTTTATCTTCAAATCCATGCGAAACAAATGATTTAGCTACAAATACTTGCGATATATGTGATATAGCTTCAAATGCTGGCGAAATAAACGAGTTGGCTTCAAATCCATGCGAAACACATGTTGTAGCATCAAATCAATGCGATGTAGAAGGCTTTAGCTTCAAATCCATGCGAAATAAATGCTTTAGCTTCAAATACTTGCGATATAAGTGATGTAGCTTCAAATGCAGGCGAAATAAACGATTTAGCTTCAAATCCATGCGGAACACATGATGTAGCTTCAAATCAATGCAATGTGTAAGGTTTACCTTCAAATCAATACGATGTATAAGGTTTAGCTTCAAATCCATGGGAAACAAATGATTTTGCTTCAAATACTTGCGATATAAGTGATATAGCTTCAAATGCTGGCGAAATAAACGAGATAGCTTCAAATCAATGCGAAACCCACGATGTAGCTTCAAATTAATGCGATGTAGAAGGTTTAACTTCAAATCCATGCGAGACAAATGATATAGCTACAAATACTTGCGATATAAGTGATGTAGCTTTAAATGCTGGCGAAATAAACGAGTTGGCTTCAAATCCAAACGAAACACACGTTGTAGCATCAAATCAATGCGATGTAGAAGGTTTAGCTTCAAATGCATGCGAAAAGAATGCTTTATCTTCAAATACTTACGATATATTGATGTAGCTTCAAATCCCGGGAAATAAACGAGTTAGCTTCAAATCCATGCGGAACACATGATCTAGCTTCAAATCAATGTGATGTAAATGGTTTAGAATCAAATCCATGCGAAACAAATGATTTAGTTACAAATACTTGCGATATAAGTGATATAGCTTCAAATGCTGGCGAAATAAACGAGTTGGCTTCAAATCCATACGAAACACATGTTGTAGCATCAAATCAATGCAATGTAGAAGGTTTAGCTTCAAATCCATGCGAAAGAAATGCTTTAGCTTCAAATACTTGCGATATAAGTGAAGTAGCTTCAAATGCAGGCGAAATAAACGAGTTAGCTTCAAATCCATGCGGCACACATGATGTAGCTTCAAATCAATGCGATGTAGATGGTTTAGAATCAAATCCATGCGAAATAAATGATTTAATTACAAATACTTGCGATATAAGTGATATAGCTTCAAATGCTGGCGAAATAAACGAGTTGGCTTCAAATCCATGCGAAACACATGTTGTAGCATCAAATCAATGCGATGTAGAAGGTTTAGCTTCAAATCCATGTGGGAGAAATGCTTTAGCTTCAAATACTTGCGATATAAGTGATGTAGCTTCAAATGCAGGCGAAATAAACGAGTTAGCTTCAAATGCATGCGGAACACATGATGTAGCTTCAAATCAATGCGATCTATAAGGTTTAGCTTCAAATCCATGCGAAACAAATGATTTAGCTTCCAATACTTACGATATAAGTGATATAGCTTCAAATGCTGGCGAAATAAACGAGATAGCTTCAAATCCATGCGAAACTCACGATGTAGCTTCAAATTAATGCGATGTAGAAGGTTTAGCTTCAAATCCATGCGAAACAAATGATATAGCTACAAATACTTGCGATATAAGTGATGTAGCTTCAAATGCTGGCGAAATAAACGAGTTGGCTTCAAATCCATACGAAACACACGTTGTAGCATCAAATCAATGCGATGTAGAAGGTTTAGCTTCAAATGCATGCGAAAAAAATGCTTTAGCTTCAAATACTTACGATATATTGATGTAGCTTCAAATCCCGGGAAATAAACGAGTTAGCTTCAAATCCATGCGGAACACATGATGTAGCTTCAAATCAATGTGATGTAAATGGTTTAGAATCAAATCCATGCGAAACAAATGATTTAGTTACAAATACTTGCGATATAAGTGATATAGCTTCAAATGCTGGCGAAATAAACGAGTTGGCTTCAATCCATACGAAACACATGTTGTAGCATCAAATCAATGCAGTGTAGAAGGTTTAGCTTCAAATCCATGCGAAAGAAATGCTTTAGCTTCAAATACTTGCGATATAAGTGATGTAGCTTCAAATGCAGGCGAAATAAACGAGTTAGCTTCAAATCCATGCGGCACACATGATGTAGCTTCAAATCAATGCGATGTAGATGGTTTGGAATCAAATCCATGCGAAATAAATGATTTAATTACAAATACTTGCGATATAAGTGATATAGCTTCAAATGCTGGCGAAATAAACGAGTTGGCTTCAAATCCATGCGAAACACATGTTGTAGCATCAAATCAATGCGATGTAGAAGGTTTAGCTTCAAATCCATGTGGAAGAAATGCTTTAGCTTCAAATACTTGCGATATAAGTGATGTAGCTTCAAATGCAGGCGAAATAAACGAGCTAGCTTCAAATCCGTGCGGAACACATGATGTAGCTACAAATCAATGCGATGTATAAGGATTATCTTCAAATCCATGCGAAACAAATGATTTAGCTACAAATACTTGCGATATATGTGATATAGCTTCAAATGCTGGCGAAATAAACGAGTTGGCTTCAAATCCATGCGAAACACATGTTGTAGCATCAAATCAATGCGATGTAGAAGGCTTTTGCTTCCAATCCATGCGAAAGAAATGCTTTAGCTTCAAATACTTGCGGTATAAGTGATGTAGCTTCAAATGCAGGCGAAATAAACGAGTTGGCTTCAAATCCATGCGAAACACGTGTTGTAGCATCAAATCAATGCGATGTTGAAGGCTTTTGCTTCAAATCCATGCGAAACAAATGATTTAGCTACAAATACTTGCGATATAAGTGATATAGCTTCAAATGCTGGCGAAATAAACGAGTTGGCTAAAATCCATGCGAAACACATGTTGGAGCATCAAATCAATGCGATGTAGAAGGTTTAGCTTCAAATCCATGCGAAAGAAATGCTTTAGCGTCAATACTTGCGATATAAGTGATGTAGCTTCAAATGCAGGAGAAATAAACGAGCTAGCTTAAAATCCGTGCGGAACACATGATGTAGCTACAAATCAATGCGATGTATAAGGTTTATCTTCAAATCCATGCGAAACAAATGATTTAGCTACAAATACTTGCGATATAAGTGATATAGCTTCAAATGCTGGCGAAATTAACGAGTTGGCTTCAAATCCATGCGAAACACGTGTTGTAGCATCAAATCAATGCGATGTTGAAGGCTTTTGCTTCAAATCCATGCGAAAGAAATGCTTTAGCTTCAAATACTTGCGATATAAGTGATGTAGCTTCAAATGCAGGCGAAATAAACGATTTAGCTTCAAATCCATGCGGAACACATGATGTAGCTTCAAATCAATGCGATCTATAAGGTATAGCTTCAAATCCATGCGAAACAAATGATTTAGCTTCAAATAGTTGCGATATAAGTGATATAGCATCAAATTCTAGCGAAATAATCGAGTTAGCTTCAAATCCATGCGATACACATGATGTAGCTTCAAATCAATGCGATGTAGAAGGATTGGCTTGAAAACCATGCGAAACAAATGATTTAGCTTCAAATACTTGCGATATAAGTGATATAGCTTGAAATGCTGGCGAAATAAACGAGATAGCTTCAAATCCATGCGAAACCCACGATGTAGCTTCAAATATATGTGATGTAAAAGGTATAGCTTCAAATCCATGCGAAACAAATGATTTAGCTACAAATACTTACGATATAAGTGATATAGCTTCAAATGCAGGCGAAATAAAGGATTTAGCTTCAAATCCATGCGGAACACATGATGTAGTTTCAAATCAATGCGATGTATATGGTTTAGATTCAAATCCATGCGAAACAAATGATTTAGCTTCAAATACTTGCGATATAAGTGATATAAATCAAATGCTGGCGAAATAAACGAGATAGCTTCAAATCCATGCAAAAGAAATGCTTTAGCTTCAAATACTTGCGATATAAGTGATGTAGCTTCAAATGCAGGCGAAATAAACGAGCTAGCTTCAAATCCGTGCGGAACACATGATGTAGCTACAAATCAATGCGATGTATAAGGTTTATCTTCAAATCCATGCGAAACAAATGATTTAGCTTCAAATACTTGCGATATAAGTGATATAGCTGCAAATGATGGCGAAATAAACGAGATAGCTTCAAATCCATGCGAAACAAATGATTTAGCGACAAATACTTGCGATATAAGTGATGTAGCTTCAATGCAGGCGAAATAAACGAGTTAGCTTCAAATGCATGCGGAACACATGATGTAGCTTCAAATCAATGCGATCTATAAGGTTTAGCTTCAAATCCATGCGAAACAAATGATTTAGCATCAAATACTTGCGATATTAGTGATATAGCTTGAAATGCTGGCGAAATAAACGAGATCGCTTCAAATCCGTGCGGAACACATGATGTAGCTACAAATCAATGCGATGTATAAGGTTTATCTTCAAATCCATGCGAAACAAATGATTTAGCTTCAAATACTTGCGATATAAGTGATATAGCTGCAAATGATGGCGAAATAAACGAGATAGCTTCAAATCCATGCGAAACAAATGATTTAGCTACAAATACTTGCGATATAAGTGATATAGCTTCAAATGCTGGCGAAATAAACGAGTTGGCTTAAAATCCATGCGAAACACATGTTGGAGCATCAAATCAATGCGATGTAGAAGGTTTAGCTTCAAATCCATGCGAAAGAAATGCTTTAGCTTCAAATACTTGCGATATAAGTGATGTAGCTTCAAATGCAGGAGAAATAAACGAGCTAGCTTAAAATCCGTGCGGAACACATGATGTAGCTACAAATCAATGCGATGTATAAGGTTTATCTTCAAATCCATGCGAAACAAATGATTTAGCTACAAATACTTGCGATATAAGTGATATAGCTTCAAATGCTGGCGAAATAAACGAGTTGGCTTCAAATCCATGCGAAACACGTGTTGTAGCATCAAATCAATGCGATGTTGAAGACTTTTGCTTCAAATCCATGCGAAAGAAATGCTTTAGCTTCAAATACTTGCGATATAAGTGATGTAGCTTCAAATGCAGGCGAAATAAACGATTTAGCTTCAAATCCATGCGGAACACATGATGTAGCTTCAAATCAATGCGATCTATAAGGTTTAGCTTCAAATCCATGCGAAACAAATGATTTAGCTTCAAATAGTTGCGATATAAGTGATATAGCTTCAAATTCTAGCGAAATAATCGAGTTAGCTTCAAATCCATGCGATACACATGATGTAGCTTCAAATCAATGCGATGTAGAAGGATTGGCTTGAAAACCATGCGAAACAAATGATTTAGCTTCAAATACTTGCGATATAAGTGATATAGCTTGAAATGCTGGCGAAATAAACGAGATAGCTTCAAATCCATGCGAAACCCACGATGTAGCTTCAAATATATGTCATGTAAAAGGTATAGCTTCAAATCCATGCGAAACAAATGATTTAGCTACAAATACTTGCGATATAAGTGATATAGCTTCAAATGCAGGCGAAATAAACGATTTAGCTTCAAATCCATGCGGAACACATGATGTAGTTTCAAATCAATGCGATGTATATGGCTTAGATTCAAATCCATGCGAAACAAATGATTTAGCTTCAAATACTTGCGATATAAGTGATATAAATCAAATGCTGGCGAAATAAACGAGATAGCTTCAAATCCATGCGAAACAAATGATTTAGCTACAAATACTTGCGATATAAGTGATATAGCTTCAAATGCTGGCGAAATAAACGAGTTGGCTAAAAATCCATGCGAAACACATGTTGGAGCATCAAATCAATGCGATGTTGAAGGCTTTTGCTTCAAATCCATGTGGAAGAAATGCTTTAGCTTCAAATACTTGCGGTATAAGTGATATAGCTTCAAATGCTGGCGAAATAAACGAGTTGGCTTCAAATCCATGCGAAACACATGTTGTAACATCAAATCATTGCGATGTAGAAAGCTTAGCTTCAAATCCATGCGAAAGAAATGCTTTAGCTTCAAATAATTGCGATATAAGTGATGTGGCTTCAAATGCAGGCGAAATAACGAGTTAGCTTCAAATCCATGCGGAACACATGATGTAGATTCAAATCAATGCGATGTATAAGGTTTAGCTTCAAATCCATGCGAAACAAATGATTTAGCTACAAATACTTGCGATATAAGTGATATAGCTTCAAATGCTGGCGAAATAAACGAGCTAGCTTCAAATCCATGCGGAACACATGATGTAGCTACAAATCAATGCGATCTATAAGGTTTATCTTCAAATCCATGCGAAACAAATGATTTAGCTACAAATACTTGCGATATAAGTGATATAGCTTCAAATGCTGGCGAAATAAACGAGTTGGCTTCAAATCCATGCGAAACACATGTTGTAGCATCAAATCAATGCGATGTAGAAGGTTTATCTTCAAATCCATGCGAAACAAATGATTTAGCTACAAATATTTGCGATATAAGTGATATAGCTTCAAATGCTGGCGAAATAAACGAGTTGGCTTCAAATCCATGCGAAACACATGTTGTAGCATCAAATCAATGCGATGTAGAAGGCTTTTGCTTCAAATCCATGCGAAAGAAATGCTTTAGCTTCAAATACTTGCGGTATAAGTGATGTAGTTTCAAATGCAGGCGAAATAAACGATTTAGCTTCAAATCCAGGCGGAACACATGATGTAGTTTCAAATCAATGCGATGTAGATGGCTTAGATTCAAATCCATGCGAAACAAATGATTTAGCTTAAATACTTGAGATATAAGTGATATAGCTGCAAATGCTGGCGAAATAAACGAGATAGCTTCAAATCCATGCGAAACAAATGATTTAGCTACAAATACTTGCGATATAAGTGATATAGCTTCAAATGCTGGCGAAATAAACGAGTTGGCTTCAAATCCGTACGAAACACATGTTGTAGCATCAAATCAATGCGATGTAGAAGGTTTAGCTTCAAATCCATGCGAAAGAAATACTTTAGCTTCAAATACTTGCGATATAAGTGATGTAGCTTCAAATGCAGGCGAAATAAACGAGTTAGCTTCAAATCCAAGCGGAACACATGATGTAGCTTCAAATCAATGCGATGTAGATGGTTTAGAATCAAATCCATGCGAAACAAATGATTTAGTTACAAATACTTGCGATATAAGTGATATAGCTTCAAATGCTGGCGAAATAAACGAGTTGGCTTAAAATCCATGCGAAACACATGTTGGAGCATCAAATCAATGCGATGTAGAAGGTTTAGCTTCAAATCCATGCGAAAGAAATGCTTTAGCTTCAAATACTTGCGATATAAGTGATGTAGCGTCAAATGCAGGCGAAATAAACGATTTAGCTTCAAATCCTTGCGAAACCCACGATGTAGCTTCAAATCAATGCGATGTAGAAGGTTTAGCTTCAAATCCATGCGAAACAAATGATTTAGCTACAAATACTTGCGATATAAGTGATATAGCTTCAAATGCTGGCGAAATAAACGAGATAGCTTCAAATCCATGCGAAACCCACGATGTAGCTTCAAATTAATGCGATGTAGAAGGTTTAGCTTCAAATCCATTGCGAAAGAAATGCTTTAGCTTCAAATACTTGCGATATAAGTGATGTAGCTTCAAATGCTGGCGAAATAAACGAGTTGGCTTCAAATCCATACGAAACACACGTTGTAGCATCAAATCAATGCGATGTAGAAGGTTTAGCTTCAAATGCATGCGAAAAAAATGCTTTAGTTTCAAATACTTACGATATATTGATGTAGCTTCAAATGCCGGGAAATAAACGAGTTAAGCTTCAAATCCATGCGGAACACATGATGTAGCTTCAAATCAATGTGATGTAGATGGTTTAGCTTCAAATCCATGCGAAACAAATGATTTAGCTTCCAATACTTACGATATAAGTGATATAGCTTCAAATGCTGGCGAAATAAACGAGTTAGTTTCAAATCCATGCGATACACATGATGTAGCTTCAAATCAATGCGATGTAAAAGGTTTAGCTTCAAATCCATGCGAAACAAATGATTTAGCTTCAAATACTTGCGATATAAGTGATATAGCTAAACATCTGGCGAAATAATCGAGTTAGCTTCAAATCCATGCGATACACATGATGTAGCTTCAAATCAATGCGATGTAAAAGGTTTAGCTTCAAATCCATGCGAAACAAATGATTTAGCTTCAAATACTTGCGATATTAGTGATATAGCTTGAAATGCTGGCGAAATAAACGAGCTAGCTTCAAATCCATGCGAAACAAATGATTTAGCTACAAATACTTGCGATATAAGTGATATAGCTTCAAATGCTGGCGAAATAACGAGTTGGCTTCAAATCCATGCGAAACACGTGTTGTAGCATCAAATCAATGCGATGTTGAAGGCTTTTGCTTCAAATCCATGCGAAAGAAATGCTTTAGCTTCAAATACTTGCGATATAAGTGATATAGCTTCAAATGCAAGCGAAATAAACGATTTAGCTTCAAATCCATGCGGAACACATGATGTAGCTTCAAATCAATGCAATGTGTAAGGTTTACCTTCAAATCAATACGATGTATAAGGTTTAGCTACAAATCCATGGGAAAAAAATTATTTGGCTTCAAATACTTGCGATATAAGTGATATAGCTTCAAATGCTGGCGAAATGAACGAGTTGGCTTCAAATCCAAACGAAACACATGTTGTAGCATCAATTCAATGCGATGTAGAAGGTTTAGCTTCAAATGCATGCGAAAAAAATGCTTTAGCTTCAAATACTTACGATATATTGATGTAGCTTCAAATGCCGGGAAATAAACGAGTTAGCTTCAAATCCATGCGGAACACATGATGTAGCTTCAAATCAATGTGATGTAGATGGTTTTGAATCAAATCCATGCGAAACAAATGATTTAGTTACAAATACTTGCGATATAAGTGATATAGCTTCAAATGCTGGCGAAATAAACGAGTTGGCTTCAAATCCATACAAAACACATGTTGTAGCATCAAATCAATGCGATGTAGAAGGTTTAGCTTCAAATCCATGCGAAAGAAATGCTTTAGCTTCAAATACTTGCGATATAAGTGATGTAGCTTCAAATGCAGGCGAAATAAACGAGTTAGCTTCAAATCCATTGCGGAACACATGATGTAGCTTCAAATCAATGCGATGTAGATGGTTTAGAATCAAATCCATGCGAAATAAATGATTTAGTTACAAATACTTGCGATATAAGTGATATAGCTTCAAATGCTGGCGAAATAAACGAGTTGGCTTCAAATCCATGCGAAACACATGTTGTAGCATCAAATCAATGCGATGTAGACGGTTTAGCTTCAAATCCATGTGGAAGAAATGCTTTAGCTTCAAATACTTGCGATATAAGTGATGTAGCTTCAAATGCAGGCGAAATAAACGAGTTAGCTTCAAATGCATGCGGAACACATGATGTAGCTTCAAATCAATGCGATCTATAAGGTTTAGCTTCAATTCCATGCGAAACAAATGATTTAGCTTCCAATACTTACGATATAAGTGATATAGCTTCAAATGATGGCGAAATAAACGAGATAGCTTCAAATCCATGCGAAACCCACGATGTAGCTTCAAATCAATGCGATGTAGATGGTTTAGAATCAAATCCATGCGAAGCAAATGATTTAGCTTCAAGTACTTGCGACATAAGTGATATAGCTCCAAATGAAAGCGAAATAAACGAGTTAGCTTCAAATCCATGCGGAACACATGATGTAGCTTCAAATCAATGCGATCTATAAGGTTTAGCTTCAAATCCATGCGAAACAAATGATTTAGCTTCAAATACTTGCGATATAAGTGATATAGCTTCAAATACTGGCGAAATAATCGAGTTAGCTTCAAATCCATGCGATACACATGATGTAGCTTCAAATCAATGCGATGTAAAAGGTTTAGCTTCAAATCCATGCGAAACAAATGATTTAGCTTCAAATACTTGCAATATAAGTGATATAGCTTGAAATGCTGGCGAAATAAACGAGATAGCTTCAAATCCATGCGAAACAAATGATTTAGCTACAAATACTTGCGATATAAGTGATATAGCTTCAAAATGCTGGCGAAATAAACGAGTTGGCTTAAACTCCATGCGAAACACATGTTGGAGCATCAAATCAATGCGATGTAGAAGGTTTAGCTTCAAATCCATGCGAAAGAAATGCTTTAGCTTCAAATACTTGCGATATAAGTGATGTAGCTTCAAATGCAGGCGAAATAAACGAGCTAGCTTCAAATCCATGCGGAACACATGATGTAGCTACAAATCAATGCGATGTATAAGGTTTATCTTCAAATCCATGCGAAACAAATGAGTTAGCTACAAATACTTGCGATATAAGTGATATAGCTGCATATGCTGGCGAAATAAACGAGATAGCTTCAAATCCATGCGAAACAAATGATTTAGCTACAAATACTTGCGATATAAGTGATATAGCTTCAAATGCTGGCGAAATAAACGAGTTGGCTTAAAATCCATGCGAAACACATGTTGGAGCATCAAATCAATGCGATGTAGAAGGTTTAGCTTCAAATCCATGCGAAAGAAATGCTTTAGCTTCAAATACTTGCTATATAAGTGATGTAGCTTCAAATGCAGGCGAAATAAACGAGCTAGCTTCAAATCCGTGCGGAACACATGATGTAGCTACAAATCAATGCGATGTATAAGGTTTATCTTCAAATCCATGCGAAACAAATGATTTAGCTTCAAATACTTGCGATATAAGTGATATAGCTGCAAATGACGGCGAAATAAACGAGAGAGCTTCAAATCCATGCGAAACAAATGATTTAGCTACAAATACTTGCGATATAACTGATGTAGCTGTAAATGATGGCGAAATAAACGAGATAGCTTCAAATCCATGCGAAACAAATGATTTAGCTACAAATACTTGCGATATAAGTGATATAGCTTCAAATGCTGGCGAAATAAACGAGTTGGCTTAAAATCCATGCGAAACACATGTTGGAGCATCAAATCAATGCGATGTAGAAGGTTTAGCTTCAAATCCATGCGAAAGAAATGCTTAGCTTCAAATACTTGCGATATAAGTGATGTAGCTTCAAATGCAGGAGAAATAAACGAGCTAGCTTAAAATCCGTGCGGAACACATGATGTAGCTACAAATCTATGCGATGTATAAGGTTTATCTTCAAATCCATGCGAAACAAATGATTTAGCTACAAATACTTGCGATATAAGTGATATAGCTTCAAATGCTGGCGAAATAAACGAGTTGGCTTCAAATCCATGCGAAACACGTGTTGTAGCATCAAATCAATGCGATGTTGAAGGCTTTTGCTTCAAATCCATGCGAAAGAAATGCTTTAGCTTCAAATACTTGCGATATAAGTGATGTAGCTTCAAATGCAGGCGAAATAAACGATTTAGCTTCAAATCCATGCGGAACACATGATGTAGCTTCAAATCAATGCGATCTATAAGGTTTAGCTTCAAATCCATGCGAAACAAATGATTTAGCTTCCAATACTTGCGATATAAGTGATATAGCTTCAAATGCTGGCGAAATAAACGAGCTAGCTTCAAATCCATGCGGGCCACATGATGTAGCTACAAATCAATGCGATCTATAAGGTTTAGCTTCAAATCCATGCGAAACAAATGATTTAGTTACAAATACTTGCGATATAAGTGATATAGCTTCAAATGCTGGCGAAATAAACGAGTTGGCTTCAAATCCATGCGAAGCACATGTTGTAGCATCAAATCAATGCGATGTAGAAAGCTTTTGCTTCAAATCCATGCGAAAGAAATGCTTTAGCTTCAAATACTTGCGGTATAAGTGATGTAGCTTCAAATGCAGGCGAAATAAACGATTTAGCTTCAAATCCATGCGAAACCCACGATGTAGCTTCAAATCAAAGCGATGTAGAAGGTTTAGCTTCAAATCCATGCGAAACAAATGGTTTAGCTACAAATACTTGCGATATAAGTGATATAGCTTCAAATGCTGGCGAAATAAACGAGCTAGCTTCAAATCCATGCGGAACACATGATGTAGCTACAAATCAATGCGATCTATAAGGTTTAGCTTCAAATCCATGCGAAACAAATGATTTAGTTACAAATACTTGCGATATAAGTGATATAGCTTCAAATGCATGCGAAAGAAATGCTTTAACTTCAAATACTTGCGATATAAGTGATGTAGCTTCAAATGCAGGCGAAATAAACGTGCTAGCTTCAAATCCGTGCGGAACACGTGTTGTAGCATCAAATCAATGCGATGTTGAAGGCTTTTGCTTCAAATCCATGCGAAAGAAATGCTTTAGCTTCAAATACTTGCGATATAAGTGATGTAGCTTCAAATGCAGGCGAAATAAACGATTTAGCTTCAAATCCATGCGGAACACATGATGTAGCTTCAAATCAATGCGATCTATAAGGTTTAGCTTCAAATCCATGCGAAAGAAATGCTTTAGCTTCAAATACTTGCGATATAAGTGATGTAGCGTCAAATGCAGGCGAAATAAACGATTTAGCTTCAATTCCATGCGGAACACATGATGTAGTTTCAAATCAATGCGATGTAGATGGCTTAGATTCAAATCCATGCGAAACAAATGATTTAGCTTCAAATACTTGCGATATAAGTGATATAAATCAAATGCTGGCGAAATAAACGAGATAGCTTCAAATCCATGCGAAACAAATGATTTAGCTACAAATACTTGCGATATAAGTGATATAGCTTCAAATGCTGGCGAAATAAACGAGTTGGCTTCAAATCCATGCGAAACACATGTTGTAGCATCAAATCAATGCGATGTTGAAGGCTTTTGCTTCAAATCCATGCGAAAGAAATGCTTTAGCTTCAAATACTTGCGATATAAGTGATGTGGCTTCAAATGCAGGCGAAATAAACGAGTTAGCTTCAAATCCATGCGGAACACATGATGTAGATTCAAATCAATGCGATGTATAAGGTTTAGCTTCAAATCCATGCGGAACAAATGATTTAGCTTCCAATACTTGCGATATAAGTGATATAGCTTCAAATGCTGGCGAAATAAACGAGCTTGCTTCAAATCCATGCGGAACACATGATGTAGCTACAAATCAATGCGATCTATAAGGTTTAGCTTCAAATCCATGCGAAACAAATGATTTAGTTACAAATACTTGCGATATAAGTGATATAGCTTCAAATGCTGGCGAAATAAACGAGTTGGCTTCAAATCCATGCGAAACACATGTTGTAGCATCAAATCAATGCGATGTAGAAAGCTTTTGCTTCAAATCCATGCGAAAGAAATGCTTTAGCTTCAAATACTTGCGGTATAAGTGATGCAGCTTCAAATGCAGGCGAAATAAACGATTTAGCTTCAAATCCATGCGAAACCCACGATGTAGCTTCAAATCAATGCGATGTAGAAGGTTTAGCTTCAAATCCATGCGAAACAAATGGTTTAGCTACAAATACTTGCGATATAAGTGATATAGCTTCAAATGCTGGCGAAATAAACGAGCTAGCTTCAAATCCATGCGGAACACATGATGTAGCTACAAATCAATGCGATCTATAAGGTTTAGCTTCAAATCCATGCGAAACAAATGATTTAGTTACAAATACTTGCGATATAAGTGATATAGCTTCAAATGCATGCGAAAGAAATGCTTTAACTTCAAATACTTGCGATATAAGTGATGTAGCTTCAAATGCAGGCGAAATAAACGTGCTAGCTTCAAATCCGTGCGGAACACGTGTTGTAGCATCAAATCAATGCGATGTTGAAGGCTTTTGCTTCAAATCCATGCGAAAGAAATGCTTTAGATTCAAATACTTGCGATATAAGTGATGTAGCTTCAAATGCAGGCGAAATAAACGATTTAGCTTCAAATCCATGCGGAACACATGATGTAGCTTCAAATCAATGCGATCTATAAGGTTTAGCTTCAAATCCATGCGAAACAAATGATTTAGCTTCAAATACTTGCGATATAAGTGATATAGCTTCAAATTCTGGCGAAATAATCGAGTTAGCTTCAAATCCATGCGATACACATGATGTAGCTTCAAATCAATGCGATGTAGAAGGATTGGCTTGTAAACCATGCGAACAAATGATTTAGCTTCAAATACTTGCGATATAAGTGATATAGCTTGAAATGCTGGCGAAATAAACGAGATAGCTTCAAATCCATGCGAAACCCACGATGTAGCTTCAAATATATGCGATGTAAAAGGTATAGCTTCAAATCCATGCGAAACAAATGATTTAGCTACAAATACTTGCGATATAAGTGATATAGCTTCAAATGCTGGCGAAATAAACGAGTTGGCTTCAAATCCATACGAAACACATGTTGTAGCATCAAATCAATGCGATGTAGAAGGTTTAGCTTCAAATCCATGCGAAAGAAATACTTTAGCTTCAAATACTTGCGATATAAGTGATGTAGCTTCAATGCAGGCGAAATAAACGAGTTAGCTTCAAATCCATGCGGAACACATGATGTAGCTTCAAATCAATGCGATGTAGATGGTTTAGCTTCAAATCCATGCGAAACAAATGATTTAGCTACAAATACTTGCGATATAAGTGATATAGCTTCAAATTCTGGCGAAATAAACGAGTTGGCTTCAAATCCATGCGAAACACATGTTGGAGCATCAAATCAATGCGTTGTAGAAGGTTTAGCTTCAAATCCATGCGAAAGAAATGCTTTAGCTTCAAATACTTGCGATATAAGTGATGTAGCTTCAAATGCAGGCGAAATAAACGAGTTAGCTTCAAATCCATGCGGAACACATGATGTAGCTTCAAATCAATGCGATCTATAAGGTTTAGCTTCAAATCCATGCGAAACAAATGATTTAGCTTCCAATACTTGCGATATAAGTGATATAGCTTCAAATGCTGGCGAAATAAACGAGATAGGTTCAAATCCATGCTGAACACATGATGTAGCTTCAAATCAATGCAATGTGTAAGGTTTACCTTCAAATCAATACGATGAATAAGGTTTAGCTTCAAATCCATAGGAAACAAATGATTTTGCTTCAAATACTTGCGATATAAGTGATATAGCTTCAAATGCTGGCGAAATAAACGAGATAGCTTCAAATCCATGCGAAACCCACGATGTATCTTCAATTAATGCGATGTAGAAGGTTTAGCTTCAAAACCATGCGAAACAAATGATATAGCTACAAATACTTGCGATATAAGTGATGTAGCTTCAAATGCTGGCGAAATAAACGAGTTGGCTTCAAATCCATACGAAACACACGTTGTAGCATCAAATCAATGCGATGTAGAAGGTTTAGCTTCAAATGCATGCGAAACAAATGATTTAGCTTCAAATACTTGCGATATAAGTGATATAAATCAAATGCTGGCGAAATAAACGAGATAGCTTCAAATCCATGCGAAACAAATGATTTAGCTACAAATACTTGCGATATAAGTGATGTAGCTTCAAATGCTGGCGAAATAAACGAGTTGGCTTCAAATCCATACGAAACACACGTTGTAGCATCAAATCAATGCGATGTAGATGGTTTAGCTTCAAATGCATGCGAAACAAATGATTTAGCTTCAAATACTTGCGATATAAGTGATATAAATCAAATGCTGGCGAAATAAACGAGATAGCTTCAAATCCATGCGAAACAAATGATTTAGCTACAAATACTTGCGATATAAGTGATATAGCTTCAAATGCTGGCGAAATAAACGAGTTGGCTTAAAATCCATGCGAAACACATGTTGGAGCATCAAATCAATGCGATGTTGAAGGCTTTTGCTTCAAATCCATGCGAAAGAAATGCTTTAGCTTCAAATACTTGCGATATAAGTGATGTAGCTTCAAATGCAGGCGAAATAAACGAGCTAGCTTCAAATCCGTGCGGAACACATGATGTAGCTACAAATCAATGCGATGTATAACGTTTATCTTCAAATCCATGCGAAACAAATGATTTAGCTACAAATACTTGCGATATAAGTGATATAGCTTCAAATGCTGGCGAAATAAACGAGTTGGCTTCAAATCCATGCGAAACACATGTTGTAGCATCAAATCAATGCGATGTTGAAGGCTTTTGCTTCAAATCCATGCGAAAGAAATGCTTTAGCTTCAAATACTTGCGATATAAGTGATGTAGCTTCAAATGCAGGCGAAATAAACGAGCTAGCATCAAATCCGTGCGGAACACATGATGTAGCTACAAATCAATGCGGTGTATAAGGTTTATCTTCAAATCCATGCGAAACAAATGATTTAGCTACAAATACTTGCGATATAAGTGATATAGCTTCAAATGCTGGCGAAATAAACGAGTTGGCTTCAAATCCATGCGAAACAAATGATTTAGCTACAAATACTTGCGATATAAGTGATATAGCTTCAAATGCTGGCGAAATAAACGAGTTGGCTTAAGATCCATGCGAAACACATGTTGGAGCATCAAATCAATGCGATGTTGAAGGCTTTTGCTTCAAATCCATGCGAAAGAAATGCTTTAGCTTCAAATACTTGCGATATAAGTGATGTAGCTCCAAATGCAGGCGAAATAAACGAGCTAGCTTCAAATCCGTGCGGAACACATGATGTAGCTACAAATCAATGCGATGTATAAGGTTTATCTTCAAATCCATGCGAAACAAATGATTTAGCTACAAATACTTGCGATATAAGTGATATAGCTTCAAATTCTGGCGAAATAAACGAGTTGGCTTCAAATCCATGCGAAACACATGCTGTAGCATCAAATCAATGCGATGTTGAAGGCTTTTGCTTCAAATCCATGCGAAAGAAATGCTTTAGCTTCAAATACTTGCGATATAAGTGATGTAGCTTCAAATGCAGGCGAAATAAACGATTTAGCTTCAAATCCATGCGGAACACATGATGTAGCCTCAAATCAATGCAATGTGTAAGGTTTACCTTCAAATCAATACGATGTAGAAGGTTTAGCTTCAAATCCATGTGGAAGAAATGCTTTAGCTTCAAATACTTGCGATATAAGTGATGTAGCTTCAAATGCAGGCGAAATAAACGAGTTAGCTTCAAATCCATGCGAAACACATGATGTAGCTTCAAATCAATGCGATCTATAAGGTTTAGCTTCAAATCAATGCGAAACAAATGATTTAGCTTCCAATACTTGCGATATAAGTGATATAGCTTCAAATGCTGGCGAAATATACGAGATAGCTTCAAATCCATGCGAAACCCACGATGTAGCTTCAAATCAATGCGATGTAGATGGTTTAGAATCAAATCCATGCGAAACAAATGATTTAGCTTCAAGTACTTGCGATATAAGTGATATAGCATCAAATGCAAGCGAAATAAACGAGTTGGCTTCAAATCCATGCGAAACACATGTTGTAGCATCAAATCAATGCGATGTAGAAAGCTTTTGCTTCAAATCCATGCGAAAGAAATGCTTTAGCTTCAAATACTTGCGGTATAAGTGATGTAGCTTCAAATGCAGGCGAAATAAACGATTTAGCTTCAAATCCATGCGAAACCCACGATGTAGCTTCAAATCAATGCGATGTAGAAGGTTTAGCTTCAAATCCATGCGAAACAAATGATTTAGCTACAAATACTTGCGATATAAGTGATATAGCTTCAAATGCTGGCGAAATAAACGAGTTGGCTTCAAATCCATGCGAAACACATGTTGTAACATCAAATCATTGCGATGTAGAAAGCTTAGCTTCAAATCCATGCGAAAGAAATGCTTTAGCTTCAAATAATTGCGATATAAGTGATGTGGCTTCAAATGCAGGCGAAATAAACGAGTTAGCTTCAAATCCATGCGGAACACATGATGTAGATTCAAATCAATGCGATGTATAAGGTTTAGCTTCAAATCCATGCGAAACAAATGATTTAGCTACAAATACTTGCGATATAAGTGATATAGCTTCAAATGCTGGCGAAATAAACCAGCTAGCTTCAAATCCATGCGGAACACATGATGTAGCTACAAATCAATGCGATCTATAAGGTTTAGCTTCAAATCCATGCGAAACAAATGATTTAATTACAAATACTTGAGATATAAGTGATATAGCTTCAAATGCTGGCGAAATAAACGAGCTAGCTTCAAATCCATGCGGAACACATGTTGGAGCATCAAATCAATGCGATGTAGAAGGTTTAGCTTCAAATCCATGCGAAAGAAATGCTTTAGCTTCAAATACTTGCGATATAAGTGATGTAGCTTCAAATGCAGGCGAAATAAACGAGCTAGCTTAAAATCCGTGCGGAACACATGATGTAGCTACAAATCATTGCGATGTATAAGGTTTATCTTCAAATCCATGCGAAACAAATGATTTAGCTACAAATACTTGCGATATAAGTGATATAGCTTCAAATGCTGGCGAAATAAACGAGTTGGCTTCAAATCCATGCGAAACACATGTTGTAGCATCAAATCAATGCGATGTAGAAGGCTTTTGCTTCAAATCCATGCGAAAGAAATGCTTTAGCTTCAAATACTTTCGGTATAAGTGATGTAGCTTCAAATGTAGGCGAAATAAACGATTTAGCTTCAAATCCATGCGGAACACATGATGTAGTTTCAAATCAATGCGATGTAGATGGCTTAGATTCAAATCCATGCGAAACAAATGATTTAGCTTCAAATACTTGCGATATAAGTGATATAGCTGCAAATGCTGGCGAAATAAACGAGATAGCTTCAAATCCATGCGAAACAAATGATTTAGCTACAAATACTTGCGATATAAGTGATATAGCTTCAAATGCTGGCGAAATAAACGAGTTGGCTTAAAATCCATGCGAAACACATGTTGGAGCATCAAATCAATGCGATGTAGAAGGTTTAGCTTCAAATCCATGCGAAAGAAATGCTTTAGCTTCAAATACTTGCGATATAAGTGATGTAGCTTCAAATGCAGGCGAAATAAACGAGCTAGCTTCAAATCCGTGCGGAACACATGACGTAGCTACAAATCATTGCGATGTATAAGGTTTATCTTCAAATCCATGCGAATCAAATGATTTAGCTACAAATACTTGCGATATAAGTGATATAGCTTCAAATGCTGGCGAAATAAACGAGTTGGCTTCAAATCCATGCGAAACACATGTTGTAGCATCAAATCAATGCGATGTAGAAGGCTTTTGCTTCAAATCCATGCGAAAGAAATGCTTTAGCTTCAAATACTTTCGGTATAAGTGATGTAGCTTCAAATGTAGGCGAAATAAACGATTTAGCTTCAAATCCATGCGGAACACATGATGTAGTTTCAAATCAATGCGATGTAGATGGTTTAGAATCAAATCCATGCGAAACAAATGATTTAGCTTCAAATACTTGCGATATAAGTGATATAGCTGCAAATGCTGGCGAAATAAACGAGATAGCTTCAAATCCATGCGAAACACATGTTGTAGCATGAAATCAATGCGATGTAGATGGCTTTTGCTTCAAATCCATGCGAAAGAAATGCTTTAGCTTCAAATACTTGCGGTATAAGTGATGTAGCTTCAAATGCAGGCGAAATAAACGATTTAGCTTCAAATCCATGCGAAACCCACGATGTAGCTTCAAATCAATGCGATGTAGAAGGTTTAGCTTCAAATCCATGCGAAACAAATGATTTAGTTACAAATACTTGCGATATAAGTGATATAGCTTCAAATACTGGCGAAATAAACGAGTTGGCTTAAAATCCATGCGAAACACATGTTGGAGCATCAAATCAATGCGATGTAGAAGGTTTAGCTTCAAATCCATGCGAAACAAATGCTTTAGCTTCAAATACTTGCGATATAAGTGATGTAGCTTCAAATGCAGGCGAAATAAACGAGCTAGCTTCAAATCCGTGCGGAACACATGATGTAGCTACAAATCAATGCGATGTATAAGGTTTATCTTCAAATCCATGCGAAAGAAATGATATAGCTACAAATACTTGCGATATAAGTGATGTAGCTTCAAATGCTGGCGAAATAAACGAGTTGGCTTCAAATCCATACGAAACACACGTTGTAGCTTCAAATCAATGTGATGTAGATGGTTTAGAATCAAATCCATGCGAAACAAATGATTTAGTTACAAATACTTGCGATATAAGTGATATAGCTTCAAATGCTGGCGAAATAAACGAGTTGGCTTCAAATCCATACGAAACACATGTTGTAGCATCAAATCAATGCGATGTAGAAGGCTTTTGCTTCAAATCCATGCGAAAGAAATGCTTTAGCTTCAAATACTTGCGATATAAGTGATATAGCTTCAAATGCAGGCGAAATAAACGAGATAGCTCTAAATCCGTGCGAAACCCACGATGTAGCTTCAAATTAGTGCGATGTAGAAGGTTTAGCTTCAAATCCATGCGAAACAAATGATATAGCTACAAATACTTGCGATATAAGTGATGTAGCTTCAAATGCTGGCGAAATAAACGAGTTGGCTTCAAATCCATACGAAACACACGTTGTAGCATCAAATCAATGCGATGTAGAAGGTTTAGCTTCAAATGCATTCGAAAAAAATGCTTTAGCTTCAAATACTTACGATATATTGATGTAGCTTCAAATGCCGGGAAATAAACGAGTTAGCTTCAAATCCATGCGGAACACATGATGTAGCTTCAAATCAATGTGATGTAGATGGTTTAGAATCAAATCCATGCGAAATAAATGATTTAGTTACAATTACTTGCGATATAAGTGATATAGCTTCAAATGCTGGCGAAATAAACGAGTTGGCTTAAAATCCATGCGAAACACATGTTGCAGCATCAAATCAATGCGATGTAGAATGTTTAGCTTCAAATCCATGCGAAGGAAAGGCTTTAGCTTCAAATACTTGCGATATAAGTGATGTAGCTTCAAATGCAGGCGAAATAAACGAGCTAGCTTCAAATCCGTGCGGAACACATGATGTAGCTACAAATCAATGCGATGTATAAGGTTTATCTTCAAATCCATGCGAAACAAATGATTTAGCTACAAATACTTGCGATATAAGTGATATAGCTTCAAATGCTGGCGAAATAAACGAGTTGGCTTCAAATCCATGCGAAACACATGTTGTAGCATCAAATCAATGCGATGTTGAAGGCTTTTGCTTCAAATCCATGCGAAAGAAATGCTTTAGCTTCAAATACTTGCGATATAAGTGATGTAGCTTCAAATGCAGGCGAAATAAACGATTTAGCTTAAATCCATGCGGAACACATGATGTAGATTCAAATCAATGCAATGTGTAAGGTTTACCTTCAAATCAATACGATGTATAAGGTTTAGCTTCAAATCCATGGGAAACAAATGATTTTGCTTCAAATACTTGCGATATAAGTGATATAGCTTCAAATGCTGGCGAAATAAACGAGATAGCTTCAAATCCGTGCGGAACACATGACGTAGCTACAAATCATTGCGATGTATAAGGTTTATCTTCAAATCCATGCGAATCAAATGATTTAGCTACAAATACTTGCGATATAAGTGATATAGCTTCAAATGCTGGCGAAATAAACGAGTTGGCTTCAAATCCATGCGAAACACATGTTGTAGCATCAAATCAATGCGATGTTGAAGGCTTTTGCTTCAAATCCATGCGAAAGAAATGCTTTAGCTTCAAATACTTGCGATATAAGTGATGTAGCTTCAAATGCAGGCGAAATAAACGAGCTAGCTTCAAATCCATGCGAAACAAATGATTTAGCTACAAATACTTGCGATATAAGTGATATAGCTTCAAATGCTGGCGAAATAAACGAGTTGGCTTCAAATCCATGCGAAACACGTGTTGTAGCATCAAATCAATGCGATGTTGAAGGCTTTTGCTTCAAATCCATGCGAAACAAATGATTTAGCTACAAATACTTGCGATATAAGTGATATAGCTTCAAATGCTGGCGAAATAAACGAGTTGGCTTAAAATCCATGCGAAACACATGTTGGAGCATCAAATCAATGCGATGTAGAAGGTTTAGCTTCAAATCCATGCGAAAGAAATGCTTTAGCGTCAAATACTTGCGATATAAGTGATGTAGCTTCAAATGCAGGAGAAATAAACGAGCTAGCTTAAAATCCGTGCGGAACACATGATGTAGCTACAAATCAATGCGATGTATAAGGTTTATCTTCAAATCCATGCGAAACAAATGATTTAGCTACAAATACTTGCGATATAAGTGATATAGCTTCAAATGCTGGCGAAATAAACGAGTTGGCTTCAAATCCATGCGAAACACGTGTTGTAGCATCAAATCAATGCGATGTTGAAGGCTTTTGCTTCAAATCCATGCGAAAGAAATGCTTTAGCTTCAAATACTTGCGATATAAGTGATGTAGCTTCAAATGCAGGCGAAATAAACGATTTAGCTTCAAATCCATGCGGAACACATGATGTAGCTTCAAATCAATGCGATCTATAAGGTATAGCTTCAAATCCATGCGAAACAAATGATTTAGCTTCAAATAGTTGCGATATAAGTGATATAGCATCAAATTCTAGCGAAATAATCGAGTTAGCTTCAAATCCATGCGATACACATGATGTAGCTTCAAATCAATGCGATGTAGAAGGATTGGCTTGAAAACCATGCGAAACAAATGATTTAGCTTCAAATACTTGCGATATAAGTGATATAGCTTGAAATGCTGGCGAAATAAACGAGTTAGCTTCAAATCCATGCGATACACATGATGTAGCTTCAAATCAATGCGATGTAAAAGGTTTAGCTTCAAATCCATGCGAAACAAATGATTTAGCTTCAAATACTTGCGATATTAGTGATATAGCTTGAAATGCTGGCGAAATAAACGAGCTAGCTTCAAATCCATGCGAAACAAATGATTTAGCTACAAATACTTGCGATATAAGTGATATAGCTTCAAATGCTGGCGAAATAAACGAGTTGGCTTCAAATCCATGCGAAACACGTGTTGTAGCATCAAATCAATGCGATGTTGAAGGCTTTTGCTTCAAATCCATGCGAAAGAAATGCTTTAGCTTCAAATACTTGCGATATAAGTGATATAGCTTCAAATGCAAGCGAAATAAACGATTTAGCTTCAAATCCATGCGGAACACATGATGTAGCTTCAAATCAATGCAATGTGTAAGGTTTACCTTCAAATCAATACGATGTATAAGGTTTAGCTACAAATCCATGGGAAAAAAATTATTTGGCTTCAAATACTTGCGATATAAGTGATATAGCTTCAAATGCTGGCGAAATGAACGAGTTGGCTTCAAATCCATACGAAACACATGTTGTAGCATCAATTCAATGCGATGTAGAAGGTTTAGCTTCAAATGCATGCGAAAAAAATGCTTTAGCTTCAAATACTTACGATATATTGATGTAGCTTCAAATGCCGGGAAATAAACGAGTTAGCTTCAAATCCATGCGGAACACATGATGTAGCTTCAAATCAATGTGATGTAGATGGTTTTGAATCAAATCCATGCGAAACAAATGATTTAGTTACAAATACTTGCGATATAAGTGATATAGCTTCAAATGCTGGCGAAATAAACGAGTTGGCTTCAAATCCATACAAAACACATGTTGTAGCATCAAATCAATGCGATGTAGAAGGTTTAGCTTCAAATCCATGCGAAAGAAATGCTTTAGCTTCAAATACTTGCGATATAAGTGATGTAGCTTCAAATGCAGGCGAAATAAACGAGTTAGCTTCAAATCCATTGCGGAACACATGATGTAGCTTCAAATCAATGCGATGTAGATGGTTTAGAATCAAATCCATGCGAAATAAATGATTTAGTTACAAATACTTGCGATATAAGTGATATAGCTTCAAATGCTGGCGAAATAAACGAGTTGGCTTCAAATCCATGCGAAACACATGTTGTAGCATCAAATCAATGCGATGTAGACGGTTTAGCTTCAAATCCATGTGGAAGAAATGCTTTAGCTTCAAATACTTGCGATATAAGTGATGTAGCTTCAAATGCAGGCGAAATAAACGAGTTAGCTTCAAATGCATGCGGAACACATGATGTAGCTTCAAATCAATGCGATCTATAAGGTTTAGCTTCAATTCCATGCGAAACAAATGATTTAGCTTCCAATACTTACGATATAAGTGATATAGCTTCAAATGCTGGCGAAATAAACGAGATAGCTTCAAATCCATGCGAAACCCACGATGTAGCTTCAAATCAATGCGATGTAGATGGTTTAGAATCAAATCCATGCGAAGCAAATGATTTAGCTTCAAGTACTTGCGACACAAGTGATATAGCTCCAAATGAAAGCGAAATAAACGAGTTAGCTTCAAATCCATGCGGAACACATGATGTAGCTTCAAATCAATGCGATCTATAAGGTTTAGCTTCAAATCCATGCGAAACAAATGATTTAGCTTCAAATACTTGCGATATAAGTGATATAGCTTCAAATACTGGCGAAATAAACGAGATAGCTTCAAATCCATGCGAAACAAATGATTTAGCTACAAATACTTGCGATATAAGTGATGTAGCTTCAAATGCAGGCGAAATAAACGAGTTAGCTTCAAATGCATGCGGAACACATGATGTAGCTTCAAATCAATGCGATCTATAAGGTTTAGCTTCAAATCCATGCGAAACAAATGATTTAGCTTCAAATACTTGCGATATTAGTGATATAGCTTGAAATGCTGGCGAAATAAACGAGATCGCTTCAAATCCGAGCGGAACACATGATGTAGCTACAAATCAATGCGATGTATAAGGTTTATCTTCAAATCCATGCGAAACAAATGATTTAGCTTCAAATACTTGCGATATAAGTGATATAGCTGCAAATGATGGCGAAATAAACGAGATAGCTTCAAATCCATGCGAAACAAATGATTTAGCTACAAATACTTGCGATATAAGTGATATAGCTTCAAATGCTGGCGAAATAAACGAGTTGGCTTAAAATCCATGCGAAACACATGTTGGAGCATCAAATCAATGCGATGTAGAAGGTTTAGCTTCAAATCCATGCGAAAGAAATGCTTTAGCTTCAAATACTTGCGATATAAGTGATGTAGCTTCAAATGCAGGAGAAATAAACGAGCTAGCTTAAAATCCGTGCGGAACACATGATGTAGCTACAAATCAATGCGATGTATAAGGTTTATCTTCAAATCCATGCGAAACAAATGATTTAGCTACAAATACTTGCGATATAAGTGATATAGCTTCAAATGCTGGCGAAATAAACGAGTTGGCTTCAAATCCATGCGAAACACGTGTTGTAGCATCAAATCAATGCGATGTTGAAGACTTTTGCTTCAAATCCATGCGAAAGAAATGCTTTAGCTTCAAATACTTGCGATACAAGTGATGTAGCTTCAAATGCAGGCGAAATAAACGATTTAGCTTCAAATCCATGCGGAACACATGATGTAGCTTCAAATCAATGCGATCTATAAGGTTTAGCTTCAAATCCATGCGAAACAAATGATTTAGCTACAAATACTTGCGATATAAGTGATATAGCTTCAAATGCTGGCGAAATAAACGAGTTGGCTTCAAATCCATGCGAAACACGTGTTGTAGCATCAAATCAATGCGATGTTGAAGACTTTTGCTTCAAATCCATGCGAAAGAAATGCTTTAGCTTCAAATACTTGCGATATAAGTGATGTAGCTTCAAATGCAGGAGAAATAAACGAGCTAGCTTAAAATCCGTGCGGAACACATGATGTAGCTACAAATCAATGCGATGTATAAGGTTTATCTTCAAATCCATGCGAAACAAATGATTTAGCTACAAATACTTGCGATATAAGTGATATAGCTTCAAATGCTGGCGAAATAAACGAGTTGGCTTCAAATCCATGCGAAACACGTGTTGTAGCATCAAATCAATGCGATGTTGAAGACTTTTGCTTCAAATCCATGCGAAAGAAATGCTTTAGCTTCAAATACTTGCGATATAAGTGATGTAGCTTCAAATGCAGGCGAAATAAACGAGCTAGCTTCAAATCCGTGCGGAACACATGACGTAGCTACAAATCATTGCGATGTATAAGGTTTATATTCAAATCCATGCGAATCAAATGATTTAGCTACAAATACTTGCGATATAAGTGATATAGCTTCAAATGCTGGCGAAATAAACGAGTTGGCTTCAAATCCATGCGAAACACATGTTGTAGCATCAAATCAATGCGATGTAGAAGGCTTTTGCTTCAAATCCATGCGAAAGAAATGCTTTAGCTTCAAATACTTTCGGTATAAGTGATGTAGCTTCAAATGTAGGCGAAATAAACGATTTAGCTTCAAATCCATGCGGAACACATGATGTAGTTTCAAATCAATGCGATGTAGATGGTTTAGAATCAAATCCATGCGAAACAAATGATTTAGCTTCAAATACTTGCGATATAAGTGATATAGCTGCAAATGCTGGCGAAATAAACGAGATAGCTTCAAATCCATGCGAAACACATGTTGTAGCATGAAATCAATGCGATGTAGATGGCTTTTGCTTCAAATCCATGCGAAAGAAATGCTTTAGCTTCAAATACTTGCGGTATAAGTGATGTAGCTTCAAATGCAGGCGAAATAAACGATTTAGCTTCAAATCCATGCGAAACCCACGATGTAGCTTCAAATCAATGCGATGTAGAAGGTTTAGCTTCAAATCCATGCGAAACAAATGATTTAGTTACAAATACTTGCGATATAAGTGATATAGCTTCAAATACTGGCGAAATAAACGAGTTGGCTTAAAATCCATGCGAAACACATGTTGGAGCATCAAATCAATGCGATGTAGAAGGTTTAGCTTCAAATCCATGCGAAACAAATGCTTTAGCTTCAAATACTTGCGATATAAGTGATGTAGCTTCAAATGCAGGCGAAATAAACGAGCTAGCTTCAAATCCGTGCGGAACACATGATGTAGCTACAAATCAATGCGATGTATAAGGTTTATCTTCAAATCCATGCGAAAGAAATGATATAGCTACAAATACTTGCGATATAAGTGATGTAGCTTCAAATGCTGGCGAAATAAACGAGTTGGCTTCAAATCCATACGAAACACACGTTGTAGCTTCAAATCAATGTGATGTAGATGGTTTAGAATCAAATCCATGCGAAACAAATGATTTAGTTACAAATACTTGCGATATAAGTGATATAGCTTCAAATGCTGGCGAAATAAACGAGTTGGCTTCAAATCCATACGAAACACATGTTGTAGCATCAAATCAATGCGATGTAGAAGGCTTTTGCTTCAAATCCATGCGAAAGAAATGCTTTAGCTTCAAATACTTGCGATATAAGTGATATAGCTTCAAATGCAGGCGAAATAAACGAGATAGCTCTAAATCCGTGCGAAACCCACGATGTAGCTTCAAATTAATGCGATGTAGAAGGTTTAGCTTCAAATCCATGCGAAACAAATGATATAGCTACAAATACTTGCGATATAAGTGATGTAGCTTCAAATGCTGGCGAAATAAACGAGTTGGCTTCAAATCCATACGAAACACACGTTGTAGCATCAAATCAATGCGATGTAGAAGGTTTAGCTTCAAATGCATTCGAAAAAAATGCTTTAGCTTCAAATACTTACGATATATTGATGTAGCTTCAAATGCCGGGAAATAAACGAGTTAGCTTCAAATCCATGCGGAACACATGATGTAGCTTCAAATCAATGTGATGTAGATGGTTTAGAATCAAATCCATGCGAAATAAATGATTTAGTTACAATTACTTGCGATATAAGTGATATAGCTTCAAATGCTGGCGAAATAAACGAGTTGGCTTAAAATCCATGCGAAACACATGTTGCAGCATCAAATCAATGCGATGTAGAATGTTTAGCTTCAAATCCATGCGAAGGAAAGGCTTTAGCTTCAAATACTTGCGATATAAGTGATGTAGCTTCAAATGCAGGCGAAATAAACGAGCTAGCTTCAAATCCGTGCGGAACACATGATGTAGCTACAAATCAATGCGATGTATAAGGTTTATCTTCAAATCCATGCGAAACAAATGATTTAGCTACAAATACTTGCGATATAAGTGATATAGCTTCAAATGCTGGCGAAATAAACGAGTTGGCTTCAAATCCATGCGAAACACATGTTGTAGCATCAAATCAATGCGATGTTGAAGGCTTTTGCTTCAAATCCATGCGAAAGAAATGCTTTAGCTTCAAATACTTGCGATATAAGTGATGTAGCTTCAAATGCAGGCGAAATAAACGATTTAGCTTAAATCCATGCGGAACACATGATGTAGATTCAAATCAATGCAATGTGTAAGGTTTACCTTCAAATCAATACGATGTATAAGGTTTAGCTTCAAATCCATGGGAAACAAATGATTTTGCTTCAAATACTTGCGATATAAGTGATATAGCTTCAAATGCTGGCGAAATAAACGAGATAGCTTCAAATCCGTGCGGAACACATGACGTAGCTACAAATCATTGCGATGTATAAGGTTTATCTTCAAATCCATGCGAATCAAATGATTTAGCTACAAATACTTGCGATATAAGTGATATAGCTTCAAATGCTGGCGAAATAAACGAGTTGGCTTCAAATCCATGCGAAACACATGTTGTAGCATCAAATCAATGCGATGTTGAAGGCTTTTGCTTCAAATCCATGCGAAAGAAATGCTTTAGCTTCAAATACTTGCGATATAAGTGATGTAGCTTCAAATGCAGGCGAAATAAACGAGCTAGCTTCAAATCCATGCGAAACAAATGATTTAGCTACAAATACTTGCGATATAAGTGATATAGCTTCAAATGCTGGCGAAATAAACGAGTTGGCTTCAAATCCATGCGAAACACGTGTTGTAGCATCAAATCAATGCGATGTTGAAGGCTTTTGCTTCAAATCCATGCGAAACAAATGATTTAGCTACAAATACTTGCGATATAAGTGATATAGCTTCAAATGCTGGCGAAATAAACGAGTTGGCTTAAAATCCATGCGAAACACATGTTGGAGCATCAAATCAATGCGATGTAGAAGGTTTAGCTTCAAATCCATGCGAAAGAAATGCTTTAGCGTCAAATACTTGCGATATAAGTGATGTAGCTTCAAATGCAGGAGAAATAAACGAGCTAGCTTAAAATCCGTGCGGAACACATGATGTAGCTACAAATCAATGCGATGTATAAGGTTTATCTTCAAATCCATGCGAAACAAATGATTTAGCTACAAATACTTGCGATATAAGTGATATAGCTTCAAATGCTGGCGAAATAAACGAGTTGGCTTCAAATCCATGCGAAACACGTGTTGTAGCATCAAATCAATGCGATGTTGAAGGCTTTTGCTTCAAATCCATGCGAAAGAAATGCTTTAGCTTCAAATACTTGCGATATAAGTGATGTAGCTTCAAATGCAGGCGAAATAAACGATTTAGCTTCAAATCCATGCGGAACACATGATGTAGCTTCAAATCAATGCGATCTATAAGGTATAGCTTCAAATCCATGCGAAACAAATGATTTAGCTTCAAATAGTTGCGATATAAGTGATATAGCATCAAATTCTAGCGAAATAATCGAGTTAGCTTCAAATCCATGCGATACACATGATGTAGCTTCAAATCAATGCGATGTAGAAGGATTGGCTTGAAAACCATGCGAAACAAATGATTTAGCTTCAAATACTTGCGATATAAGTGATATAGCTTGAAATGCTGGCGAAATAAACGAGTTAGCTTCAAATCCATGCGATACACATGATGTAGCTTCAAATCAATGCGATGTAAAAGGTTTAGCTTCAAATCCATGCGAAACAAATGATTTAGCTTCAAATACTTGCGATATTAGTGATATAGCTTGAAATGCTGGCGAAATAAACGAGCTAGCTTCAAATCCATGCGAAACAAATGATTTAGCTACAAATACTTGCGATATAAGTGATATAGCTTCAAATGCTGGCGAAATAAACGAGTTGGCTTCAAATCCATGCGAAACACGTGTTGTAGCATCAAATCAATGCGATGTTGAAGGCTTTTGCTTCAAATCCATGCGAAAGAAATGCTTTAGCTTCAAATACTTGCGATATAAGTGATATAGCTTCAAATGCAAGCGAAATAAACGATTTAGCTTCAAATCCATGCGGAACACATGATGTAGCTTCAAATCAATGCAATGTGTAAGGTTTACCTTCAAATCAATACGATGTATAAGGTTTAGCTACAAATCCATGGGAAAAAAATTATTTGGCTTCAAATACTTGCGATATAAGTGATATAGCTTCAAATGCTGGCGAAATGAACGAGTTGGCTTCAAATCCATACGAAACACATGTTGTAGCATCAATTCAATGCGATGTAGAAGGTTTAGCTTCAAATGCATGCGAAAAAAATGCTTTAGCTTCAAATACTTACGATATATTGATGTAGCTTCAAATGCCGGGAAATAAACGAGTTAGCTTCAAATCCATGCGGAACACATGATGTAGCTTCAAATCAATGTGATGTAGATGGTTTTGAATCAAATCCATGCGAAACAAATGATTTAGTTACAAATACTTGCGATATAAGTGATATAGCTTCAAATGCTGGCGAAATAAACGAGTTGGCTTCAAATCCATACAAAACACATGTTGTAGCATCAAATCAATGCGATGTAGAAGGTTTAGCTTCAAATCCATGCGAAAGAAATGCTTTAGCTTCAAATACTTGCGATATAAGTGATGTAGCTTCAAATGCAGGCGAAATAAACGAGTTAGCTTCAAATCCATTGCGGAACACATGATGTAGCTTCAAATCAATGCGATGTAGATGGTTTAGAATCAAATCCATGCGAAATAAATGATTTAGTTACAAATACTTGCGATATAAGTGATATAGCTTCAAATGCTGGCGAAATAAACGAGTTGGCTTCAAATCCATGCGAAACACATGTTGTAGCATCAAATCAATGCGATGTAGACGGTTTAGCTTCAAATCCATGTGGAAGAAATGCTTTAGCTTCAAATACTTGCGATATAAGTGATGTAGCTTCAAATGCAGGCGAAATAAACGAGTTAGCTTCAAATGCATGCGGAACACATGATGTAGCTTCAAATCAATGCGATCTATAAGGTTTAGCTTCAATTCCATGCGAAACAAATGATTTAGCTTCCAATACTTACGATATAAGTGATATAGCTTCAAATGCTGGCGAAATAAACGAGATAGCTTCAAATCCATGCGAAACCCACGATGTAGCTTCAAATCAATGCGATGTAGATGGTTTAGAATCAAATCCATGCGAAGCAAATGATTTAGCTTCAAGTACTTGCAACATAAGTGATATAGCTCCAAATGAAAGCGAAATAAACGAGTTAGCTTCAAATCCATGCGGAACACATGATGTAGCTTCAAATCAATGCGATCTATAAGGTTTAGCTTCAAATCCATGCGAAACAAATGATTTAGCTTCAAATACTTGCGATATAAGTGATATAGCTTCAAATACTGGCGAAATAAACGAGATAGCTTCAAATCCATGCGAAACAAATGATTTAGCTACAAATACTTGCGATATAAGTGATGTAGCTTCAAATGCAGGCGAAATAAACGAGTTAGCTTCAAATGCATGCGGAACACATGATGTAGCTTCAAATCAATGCGATCTATAAGGTTTAGCTTCAAATCCATGCGAAACAAATGATTTAGCTTCAAATACTTGCGATATTAGTGATATAGCTTGAAATGCTGGCGAAATAAACGAGATCGCTTCAAATCCGTGCGGAACACATGATGTAGCTACAAATCAATGCGATGTATAAGGTTTATCTTCAAATCCATGCGAAACAAATGATTTAGCTTCAAATACTTGCGATATAAGTGATATAGCTGCAAATGATGGCGAAATAAACGAGATAGCTTCAAATCCATGCGAAACAAATGATTTAGCTACAAATACTTGCGATATAAGTGATATAGCTTCAAATGCTGGCGAAATAAACGAGTTGGCTTAAAATCCATGCGAAACACATGTTGGAGCATCAAATCAATGCGATGTAGAAGGTTTAGCTTCAAATCCATGCGAAAGAAATGCTTTAGCTTCAAATACTTGCGATATAAGTGATGTAGCTTCAAATGCAGGAGAAATAAACGAGCTAGCTTAAAATCCGTGCGGAACACATGATGTAGCTACAAATCAATGCGATGTATAAGGTTTATCTTCAAATCCATGCGAAACAAATGATTTAGCTACAAATACTTGCGATATAAGTGATATAGCTTCAAATGCTGGCGAAATAAACGAGTTGGCTTCAAATCCATGCGAAACACGTGTTGTAGCATCAAATCAATGCGATGTTGAAGACTTTTGCTTCAAATCCATGCGAAAGAAATGCTTTAGCTTCAAATACTTGCGATATAAGTGATGTAGCTTCAAATGCAGGCGAAATAAACGATTTAGCTTCAAATCCATGCGGAACACATGATGTAGCTTCAAATCAATGCGATCTATAAGGTTTAGCTTCAAATCCATGCGAAACAAATGATTTAGCTTCAAATAGTTGCGATATAAGTGATATAGCTTCAAATTCTAGCGAAATAATCGAGTTATCTTCAAATCCATGCGATACACATGATGTAGCTTCAAATCAATGCGATGTAGAAGGATTGGCTTGAAAACCATGCGAAACAAATGATTTAGCTTCAAATACTTGCGATATAAGTGATATAGCTTGAAATGCTGGCGAAATAAACGAGATAGCTTCAAATCCATGCGAAACCCACGATGTAGCTTCAAATATATGTAATGTAAAAGGTATAGCTTCAAATCCATGCGAAACAAATGATTTAGCTACAAATACTTGCGATATAAGTGATATAGCTTCAAATGCAGGCGAAATAAACGATTTAGCTTCAAATCCATGCGGAACACATGATGTAGTTTCAAATCAATGCGATGTATATGGCTTAGATTCAAATCCATGCGAAACAAATGATTTAGCTTCAAATACTTGCGATATAAGTGATATAAATCAAATGCTGGCGAAATAAACGAGATAGCTTCAAATCCATGCGAAACAAATGATTTAGCTACAAATACTTGCGATATAAGTGATATAGCTTCAAATGCTGGCGAAATAAACGAGTTGGCTTAAAATCCATGCGAAACACATGTTGGAGCATCAAATCAATGCGATGTTGAAGGCTTTTGCTTCAAATCCATGTGGAAGAAATGCTTTAGCTTCAAATACTTGCGGTATAAGTGATATAGCTTCAAATGCTGGCGAAATAAACGAGTTAGTTTCAAATCCATGCGATACACATGATGTAGCTTCAAATCAATGCGATGTAAAAGGTTTAGCTTCAAATCCATGCGAAACAAATGATTTAGCTTCAAATACTTGCGATATAAGTGATATAGCTAAACATCTGGCGAAATAATCGAGTTAGCTTCAAATCCATGCGATACACATGATGTAGCTTCAAATCAATGCGATGTAAAAGGTTTAGCTTCAAATCCATGCGAAACAAATGATTTAGCTTCAAATACTTGCGATATTAGTGATATAGCTTGAAATGCTGGCGAAATAAACGAGCTAGCTTCAAATCCATGCGAAACAAATGATTTAGCTACAAATACTTGCGATATAAGTGATATAGCTTCAAATGCTGGCGAAATAAACGAGTTGGCTTCAAATCCATGCGAAACACGTGTTGTAGCATCAAATCAATGCGATGTTGAAGGCTTTTGCTTCAAATCCATGCGAAAGAAATGCTTTAGCTTCAAATACTTGCGATATAAGTGATATAGCTTCAAATGCAAGCGAAATAAACGATTTAGCTTCAAATCCATGCGGAACACATGATGTAGCTTCAAATCAATGCAATGTGTAAGGTTTACCTTCAAATCAATACGATGTATAAGGTTTAGCTACAAATCCATGGGAAAAAAATTATTTGGCTTCAAATACTTGCGATATAAGTGATATAGCTTCAAATGCTGGCGAAATGAACGAGTTGGCTTCAAATCCATACGAAACACATGTTGTAGCATCAATTCAATGCGATGTAGAACGTTTAGCTTCAAATGCATGCGAAAAAAATGCTTTAGCTTCAAATACTTACGATATATTGATGTAGCTTCAAATGCCGGGAAATAAACGAGTTAGCTTCAAATCCATGCGGAACACATGATGTAGCTTCAAATCAATGTGATGTAGATGGTTTTGAATCAAATCCATGCGAAACAAATGATTTAGTTACAAATACTTGCGATATAAGTGATATAGCTTCAAATGCTGGCGAAATAAACGAGTTGGCTTCAAATCCATACAAAACACATGTTGTAGCATCAAATCAATGCGATGTAGAAGGTTTAGCTTCAAATCCATGCGAAAGAAATGCTTTAGCTTCAAATACTTGCGATATAAGTGATGTAGCTTCAAATGCAGGCGAAATAAACGAGTTAGCTTCAAATCCATTGCGGAACACATGATGTAGCTTCAAATCAATGCGATGTAGATGGTTTAGAATCAAATCCATGCGAAATAAATGATTTAGTTACAAATACTTGCGATATAAGTGATATAGCTTCAAATGCTGGCGAAATAAACGAGTTGGCTTCAAATCCATGCGAAACACATGTTGTAGCATCAAATCAATGCGATGTAGACGGTTTAGCTTCAAATCCATGTGGAAGAAATGCTTTAGCTTCAAATACTTGCGATATAAGTGATGTAGCTTCAAATGCAGGCGAAATAAACGAGTTAGTTTCAAATCCATGCGATACACATGATGTAGCTTCAAATCAATGCGATGTAAAAGGTTTAGCTTCAAATCCATGCGAAACAAATGATTTAGCTTCAAATACTTGCGATATAAGTGATATAGCTAAACATCTGGCGAAATAATCGAGTTAGCTTCAAATGCATGCGGAACACATGATGTAGCTTCAAATCAATGCGATCTATAAGGTTTAGCTTCAATTCCATGCGAAACAAATGATTTAGCTTCCAATACTTACGATATAAGTGATATAGCTTCAAATGCTGGCGAAATAAACGAGATAGCTTCAAATCCATGCGAAACCCACGATGTAGCTTCAAATCAATGCGATGTAGATGGTTTAGAATCAAATCCATGCGAAGCAAATGATTTAGCTTCAAGTACTTGCGACATAAGTGATATAGCTCCAAATGAAAGCGAAATAAACGAGTTAGCTTCAAATCCATGCGGAACACATGATGTAGCTTCAAATCAATGCGATCTATAAGGTTTAGCTTCAAATCCATGCGAAACAAATGATTTAGCTTCAAATACTTGCGATATAAGTGATATAGCTTCAAATACTGGCGAAATAAACGAGATAGCTTCAAATCCATGCGAAACAAATGATTTAGCTACAAATACTTGCGATATAAGTGATGTAGCTTCAAATGCAGGCGAAATAAACGAGTTAGCTTCAAATGCATGCGGAACACATGATGTAGCTTCAAATCAATGCGATCTATAAGGTTTAGCTTCAAATCCATGCGAAACAAATGATTTAGCTTCAAATACTTGCGATATTAGTGATATAGCTTGAAATGCTGGCGAAATAAACGAGATCGCTTCAAATCCGTGCGGAACACATGATGTAGCTACAAATCAATGCGATGTATAAGGTTTATCTTCAAATCCATGCGAAACAAATGATTTAGCTTCAAATACTTGCGATATAAGTGATATAGCTGCAAATGATGGCGAAATAAACGAGATAGCTTCAAATCCATGCGAAACAAATGATTTAGCTACAAATACTTGCGATATAAGTGATATAGCTTCAAATGCTGGCGAAATAAACGAGTTGGCTTAAAATCCATGCGAAACACATGTTGGAGCATCAAATCAATGCGATGTAGAAGGTTTAGCTTCAAATCCATGCGAAAGAAATGCTTTAGCTTCAAATACTTGCGATATAAGTGATGTAGCTTCAAATGCAGGAGAAATAAACGAGCTAGCTTAAAATCCGTGCGGAACACATGATGTAGCTACAAATCAATGCGATGTATAAGGTTTATCTTCAAATCCATGCGAAACAAATGATTTAGCTACAAATACTTGCGATATAAGTGATATAGCTTCAAATGCTGGCGAAATAAACGAGTTGGCTTCAAATCCATGCGAAACACGTGTTGTAGCATCAAATCAATGCGATGTTGAAGACTTTTGCTTCAAATCCATGCGAAAGAAATGCTTTAGCTTCAAATACTTGCGATATAAGTGATGTAGCTTCAAATGCAGGCGAAATAAACGATTTAGCTTCAAATCCATGCGGAACACATGATGTAGCTTCAAATCAATGCGATCTATAAGGTTTAGCTTCAAATCCATGCGAAACAAATGATTTAGCTTCAAATAGTTGCGATATAAGTGATATAGCTTCAAATTCTAGCGAAATAATCGAGTTAGCTTCAAATCCATGCGATACACATGATGTAGCTTCAAATCAATGCGATGTAGAAGGATTGGCTTGAAAACCATGCGAAACAAATGATTTAGCTTCAAATACTTGCGATATAAGTGATATAGCTTGAAATGCTGGCGAAATAAACGAGATAGCTTCAAATCCATGCGAAACCCACGATGTAGCTTCAAATATATGTAATGTAAAAGGTATAGCTTCAAATCCATGCGAAACAAATGATTTAGCTACAAATACTTGCGATATAAGTGATATAGCTTCAAATGCAGGCGAAATAAACGATTTAGCTTCAAATCCATGCGGAACACATGATGTAGTTTCAAATCAATGCGATGTATATGGCTTAGATTCAAATCCATGCGAAACAAATGATTTAGCTTCAAATACTTGCGATATAAGTGATATAAATCAAATGCTGGCGAAATAAACGAGATAGCTTCAAATCCATGCGAAACAAATGATTTAGCTACAAATACTTGCGATATAAGTGATATAGCTTCAAATGCTGGCGAAATAAACGAGTTGGCTTAAAATCCATGCGAAACACATGTTGGAGCATCAAATCAATGCGATGTTGAAGGCTTTTGCTTCAAATCCATGTGGAAGAAATGCTTTAGCTTCAAATACTTGCGGTATAAGTGATATAGCTTCAAATGCTGGCGAAATAAACGAGTTAGTTTCAAATCCATGCGATACACATGATGTAGCTTCAAATCAATGCGATGTAAAAGGTTTAGCTTCAAATCCATGCGAAACAAATGATTTAGCTTCAAATACTTGCGATATAAGTGATATAGCTAAACATCTGGCGAAATAATCGAGTTAGCTTCAAATCCATGCGATACACATGATGTAGCTTCAAATCAATGCGATGTAAAAGGTTTAGCTTCAAATCCATGCGAAACAAATGATTTAGCTTCAAATACTTGCGATATTAGTGATATAGCTTGAAATGCTGGCGAAATAAACGAGCTAGCTTCAAATCCATGCGAAACAAATGATTTAGCTACAAATACTTGCGATATAAGTGATATAGCTTCAAATGCTGGCGAAATAAACGAGTTGGCTTCAAATCCATGCGAAACACGTGTTGTAGCATCAAATCAATGCGATGTTGAAGGCTTTTGCTTCAAATCCATGCGAAAGAAATGCTTTAGCTTCAAATACTTGCGATATAAGTGATATAGCTTCAAATGCAAGCGAAATAAACGATTTAGCTTCAAATCCATGCGGAACACATGATGTAGCTTCAAATCAATGCAATGTGTAAGGTTTACCTTCAAATCAATACGATGTATAAGGTTTAGCTACAAATCCATGGGAAAAAAATTATTTGGCTTCAAATACTTGCGATATAAGTGATATAGCTTCAAATGCTGGCGAAATGAACGAGTTGGCTTCAAATCCATACGAAACACATGTTGTAGCATCAATTCAATGCGATGTAGAAGGTTTAGCTTCAAATGCATGCGAAAAAAATGCTTTAGCTTCAAATACTTACGATATATTGATGTAGCTTCAAATGCCGGGAAATAAACGAGTTAGCTTCAAATCCATGCGGAACACATGATGTAGCTTCAAATCAATGTGATGTAGATGGTTTTGAATCAAATCCATGCGAAACAAATGATTTAGTTACAAATACTTGCGATATAAGTGATATAGCTTCAAATGCTGGCGAAATAAACGAGTTGGCTTCAAATCCATACAAAACACATGTTGTAGCATCAAATCAATGCGATGTAGAAGGTTTAGCTTCAAATCCATGCGAAAGAAATGCTTTAGCTTCAAATACTTGCGATATAAGTGATGTAGCTTCAAATGCAGGCGAAATAAACGAGTTAGCTTCAAATCCATTGCGGAACACATGATGTAGCTTCAAATCAATGCGATGTAGATGGTTTAGAATCAAATCCATGCGAAATAAATGATTTAGTTACAAATACTTGCGATATAAGTGATATAGCTTCAAATGCTGGCGAAATAAACGAGTTGGCTTCAAATCCATGCGAAACACATGTTGTAGCATCAAATCAATGCGATGTAGACGGTTTAGCTTCAAATCCATGTGGAAGAAATGCTTTAGCTTCAAATACTTGCGATATAAGTGATGTAGCTTCAAATGCAGGCGAAATAAACGAGTTAGCTTCAAATGCATGCGGAACACATGATGTAGCTTCAAATCAATGCGATCTATAAGGTTTAGCTTCAATTCCATGCGAAACAAATGATTTAGCTTCCAATACTTACGATATAAGTGATATAGCTTCAAATGCTGGCGAAATAAACGAGATAGCTTCAAATCCATGCGAAACCCACGATGTAGCTTCAAATCAATGCGATGTAGATGGTTTAGAATCAAATCCATGCGAAGCAAATGATTTAGCTTCAAGTACTTGCGACATAAGTGATATAGCTCCAAATGAAAGCGAAATAAACGAGTTAGCTTCAAATCCATGCGGAACACATGATGTAGCTTCAAATCAATGCGATCTATAAGGTTTAGCTTCAAATCCATGCGAAACAAATGATTTAGCTTCAAATACTTGCGATATAAGTGATATAGCTTCAAATACTGGCGAAATAAACGAGATAGCTTCAAATCCATGCGAAACAAATGATTTAGCTACAAATACTTGCGATATAAGTGATGTAGCTTCAAATGCAGGCGAAATAAACGAGTTAGCTTCAAATGCATGCGGAACACATGATGTAGCTTCAAATCAATGCGATCTATAAGGTTTAGCTTCAAATCCATGCGAAACAAATGATTTAGCTTCAAATACTTGCGATATTAGTGATATAGCTTGAAATGCTGGCGAAATAAACGAGATCGCTTCAAATCCGTGCGGAACACATGATGTAGCTACAAATCAATGCGATGTATAAGGTTTATCTTCAAATCCATGCGAAACAAATGATTTAGCTTCAAATACTTGCGATATAAGTGATATAGCTGCAAATGATGGCGAAATAAACGAGATAGCTTCAAATCCATGCGAAACAAATGATTTAGCTACAAATACTTGCGATATAAGTGATATAGCTTCAAATGCTGGCGAAATAAACGAGTTGGCTTAAAATCCATGCGAAACACATGTTGGAGCATCAAATCAATGCGATGTAGAAGGTTTAGCTTCAAATCCATGCGAAAGAAATGCTTTAGCTTCAAATACTTGCGATATAAGTGATGTAGCTTCAAATGCAGGAGAAATAAACGAGCTAGCTTAAAATCCGTGCGGAACACATGATGTAGCTACAAATCAATGCGATGTATAAGGTTTATCTTCAAATCCATGCGAAACAAATGATTTAGCTACAAATACTTGCGATATAAGTGATATAGCTTCAAATGCTGGCGAAATAAACGAGTTGGCTTCAAATCCATGCGAAACACGTGTTGTAGCATCAAATCAATGCGATGTTGAAGACTTTTGCTTCAAATCCATGCGAAAGAAATGCTTTAGCTTCAAATACTTGCGATATAAGTGATGTAGCTTCAAATGCAGGCGAAATAAACGATTTAGCTTCAAATCCATGCGGAACACATGATGTAGCTTCAAATCAATGCGATCTATAAGGTTTAGCTTCAAATCCATGCGAAACAAATGATTTAGCTTCAAATAGTTGCGATATAAGTGATATAGCTTCAAATTCTAGCGAAATAATCGAGTTAGCTTCAAATCCATGCGATACACATGATGTAGCTTCAAATCAATGCGATGTAGAAGGATTGGCTTGAAAACCATGCGAAACAAATGATTTAGCTTCAAATACTTGCGATATAAGTGATATAGCTTGAAATGCTGGCGAAATAAACGAGATAGCTTCAAATCCATGCGAAACCCACGATGTAGCTTCAAATATATGTAATGTAAAAGGTATAGCTTCAAATCCATGCGAAACAAATGATTTAGCTACAAATACTTGCGATATAAGTGATATAGCTTCAAATGCAGGCGAAATAAACGATTTAGCTTCAAATCCATGCGGAACACATGATGTAGTTTCAAATCAATGCGATGTATATGGCTTAGATTCAAATCCATGCGAAACAAATGATTTAGCTTCAAATACTTGCGATATAAGTGATATAAATCAAATGCTGGCGAAATAAACGAGATAGCTTCAAATCCATGCGAAACAAATGATTTAGCTACAAATACTTGCGATATAAGTGATATAGCTTCAAATGCTGGCGAAATAAACGAGTTGGCTTAAAATCCATGCGAAACACATGTTGGAGCATCAAATCAATGCGATGTTGAAGGCTTTTGCTTCAAATCCATGTGGAAGAAATGCTTTAGCTTCAAATACTTGCGGTATAAGTGATATAGCTTCAAATGCTGGCGAAATAAACGAGTTAGTTTCAAATCCATGCGATACACATGATGTAGCTTCAAATCAATGCGATGTAAAAGGTTTAGCTTCAAATCCATGCGAAACAAATGATTTAGCTTCAAATACTTGCGATATAAGTGATATAGCTAAACATCTGGCGAAATAATCGAGTTAGCTTCAAATCCATGCGATACACATGATGTAGCTTCAAATCAATGCGATGTAAAAGGTTTAGCTTCAAATCCATGCGAAACAAATGATTTAGCTTCAAATACTTGCGATATTAGTGATATAGCTTGAAATGCTGGCGAAATAAACGAGCTAGCTTCAAATCCATGCGAAACAAATGATTTAGCTACAAATACTTGCGATATAAGTGATATAGCTTCAAATGCTGGCGAAATAAACGAGTTGGCTTCAAATCCATGCGAAACACGTGTTGTAGCATCAAATCAATGCGATGTTGAAGGCTTTTGCTTCAAATCCATGCGAAAGAAATGCTTTAGCTTCAAATACTTGCGATATAAGTGATATAGCTTCAAATGCAAGCGAAATAAACGATTTAGCTTCAAATCCATGCGGAACACATGATGTAGCTTCAAATCAATGCAATGTGTAAGGTTTACCTTCAAATCAATACGATGTATAAGGTTTAGCTACAAATCCATGGGAAAAAAATTATTTGGCTTCAAATACTTGCGATATAAGTGATATAGCTTCAAATGCTGGCGAAATGAACGAGTTGGCTTCAAATCCATACGAAACACATGTTGTAGCATCAATTCAATGCGATGTAGAAGGTTTAGCTTCAAATGCATGCGAAAAAAATGCTTTAGCTTCAAATACTTACGATATATTGATGTAGCTTCAAATGCCGGGAAATAAACGAGTTAGCTTCAAATCCATGCGGAACACATGATGTAGCTTCAAATCAATGTGATGTAGATGGTTTTGAATCAAATCCATGCGAAACAAATGATTTAGTTACAAATACTTGCGATATAAGTGATATAGCTTCAAATGCTGGCGAAATAAACGAGTTGGCTTCAAATCCATACAAAACACATGTTGTAGCATCAAATCAATGCGATGTAGAAGGTTTAGCTTCAAATCCATGCGAAAGAAATGCTTTAGCTTCAAATACTTGCGATATAAGTGATGTAGCTTCAAATGCAGGCGAAATAAACGAGTTAGCTTCAAATCCATTGCGGAACACATGATGTAGCTTCAAATCAATGCGATGTAGATGGTTTAGAATCAAATCCATGCGAAATAAATGATTTAGTTACAAATACTTGCGATATAAGTGATATAGCTTCAAATGCTGGCGAAATAAACGAGTTGGCTTCAAATCCATGCGAAACACATGTTGTAGCATCAAATCAATGCGATGTAGACGGTTTAGCTTCAAATCCATGTGGAAGAAATGCTTTAGCTTCAAATACTTGCGATATAAGTGATGTAGCTTCAAATGCAGGCGAAATAAACGAGTTAGCTTCAAATGCATGCGGAACACATGATGTAGCTTCAAATCAATGCGATCTATAAGGTTTAGCTTCAATTCCATGCGAAACAAATGATTTAGCTTCCAATACTTACGATATAAGTGATATAGCTTCAAATGCTGGCGAAATAAACGAGATAGCTTCAAATCCATGCGAAACCCACGATGTAGCTTCAAATCAATGCGATGTAGATGGTTTAGAATCAAATCCATGCGAAGCAAATGATTTAGCTTCAAGTACTTGCGACATAAGTGATATAGCTCCAAATGAAAGCGAAATAAACGAGTTAGCTTCAAATCCATGCGGAACACATGATGTAGCTTCAAATCAATGCGATCTATAAGGTTTAGCTTCAAATCCATGCGAAACAAATGATTTAGCTTCAAATACTTGCGATATAAGTGATATAGCTTCAAATACTGGCGAAATAATCGAGTTAGCTTCAAATCCATGCGATACACATGATGTAGCTTCAAATCAATGCGATGTAAAAGGTTTAGCTTCAAATCCATGCGAAACAAATGATTTAGCTTCAAATACTTGCAATATAAGTGATATAGCTTGAAATGCTGGCGAAATAAACGAGATAGCTTCAAATCCATGCGAAACAAATGATTTAGCTACAAATACTTGCGATATAAGTGATATAGCTTCAAATGCTGGCGAAATAAACGAGTTGGCTTAAAATCCATGCGAAACACATGTTGGAGCATCAAATCAATGCGATGTAGAAGGTTTAGCTTCAAATCCATGCGAAAGAAATGCTTTAGCTTCAAATACTTGCGATATAAGTGATGTAGCTTCAAATGCAGGCGAAATAAACGAGCTAGCTTCAAATCCATGCGGAACACATGATGTAGCTACAAATCAATGCGATGTATAAGGTTTATCTTCAAATCCATGCGAAACAAATGAGTTAGCTACAAATACTTGCGATATAAGTGATATAGCTGCATATGCTGGCGAAATAAACGAGATAGCTTCAAATCCATGCGAAACAAATGATTTAGCTACAAATACTTGCGATATAAGTGATATAGCTTCAAATGCTGGCGAAATAAACGAGTTGGCTTAAAATCCATGCGAAACACATGTTGGAGCATCAAATCAATGCGATGTAGAAGGTTTAGCTTCAAATCCATGCGAAAGAAATGCTTTAGCTTCAAATACTTGCGATATAAGTGATGTAGCTTCAAATGCAGGAGAAATAAACGAGCTAGCTTAAAATCCGTGCGGAACACATGATGTAGCTACAAATCAATGCGATGTATAAGGTTTATCTTCAAATCCATGCGAAACAAATGATTTAGCTACAAATACTTGCGATATAAGTGATATAGCTTCAAATGCTGGCGAAATAAACGAGTTGGCTTCAAATCCATGCGAAACACGTGTTGTAGCATCAAATCAATGCGATGTTGAAGACTTTTGCTTCAAATCCATGCGAAAGAAATGCTTTAGCTTCAAATACTTGCGATATAAGTGATGTAGCTTCAAATGCAGGCGAAATAAACGATTTAGCTTCAAATCCATGCGGAACACATGATGTAGCTTCAAATCAATGCGATCTATAAGGTTTAGCTTCAAATCCATGCGAAACAAATGATTTAGCTTCAAATAGTTGCGATATAAGTGATATAGCTTCAAATTCTAGCGAAATAATCGAGTTAGCTTCAAATCCATGCGATACACATGATGTAGCTTCAAATCAATGCGATGTAGAAGGATTGGCTTGAAAACCATGCGAAACAAATGATTTAGCTTCAAATACTTGCGATATAAGTGATATAGCTTGAAATGCTGGCGAAATAAACGAGATAGCTTCAAATCCATTCGAAACCCACGATGTAGCTTCAAATATATGTAATGTAAAAGGTATAGCTTCAAATCCATGCGAAACAAATGATTTAGCTACAAATACTTGCGATATAAGTGATATAGCTTCAAATGCAGGCGAAATAAACGATTTAGCTTCAAATCCATGCGGAACACATGATGTAGTTTCAAATCAATGCGATGTATATGGCTTAGATTCAAATCCATGCGAAACAAATGATTTAGCTTCAAATACTTGCGATATAAGTGATATAAATCAAATGCTGGCGAAATAAACGAGATAGCTTCAAATCCATGCGAAACAAATGATTTAGCTACAAATACTTGCGATATAAGTGATATAGCTTCAAATGCTGGCGAAATAAACGAGTTGGCTTAAAATCCATGCGAAACACATGTTGGAGCATCAAATCAATGCGATGTTGAAGGCTTTTGCTTCAAATCCATGTGGAAGAAATGCTTTAGCTTCAAATACTTGCGGTATAAGTGATATAGCTTCAAATGCTGGCGAAATAAACGAGTTGGCTTCAAATCCATGCGAAACACATGTTGTAACATCAAATCATTGCGATGTAGAAAGCTTAGCTTCAAATCCATGCGAAAGAAATGCTTTAGCTTCAAATAATTGCGATATAAGTGATGTGGCTTCAAATGCAGGCGAAATAAACGAGTTAGCTTCAAATCCATGCGGAACACATGATGTAGATTCAAATCAATGCGATGTATAAGGTTTAGCTTCAAATCCATGCGAAACAAATGATTTAGCTACAAATACTTGCGATATAAGTGATATAGCTTCAAATGCTGGCGAAATAAACGAGCTAGCTTCAAATCCATGCGGAACACATGATGTAGCTACAAATCAATGCGATCTATAAGGTTTATCTTCAAATCCATGCGAAACAAATGATTTAGCTACAAATACTTGCGATATAAGTGATATAGCTTCAAATGCTGGCGAAATAAACGAGTTGGCTTCAAATCCATGCGAAACACATGTTGTAGCATCAAATCAATGCGATGTAGAAGGTTTATCTTCAAATCCATGCGAAACAAATGATTTAGCTACAAATATTTGCGATATAAGTGATATAGCTTCAAATGCTGGCGAAATAAACGAGTTGGCTTCAAATCCATGCGAAACACATGTTGTAGCATCAAATCAATGCGATGTAGAAGGCTTTTGCTTCAAATCCATGCGAAAGAAATGCTTTAGCTTCAAATACTTGCGGTATAAGTGATGTAGCTTCAAATGCAGGCGAAATAAACGATTTAGCTTCAAATCCAGGCGGAAACACATGATGTAGTTTCAAATCAATGCGATGTAGATGGCTTAGATTCAAATCCATGCGAAACAAATGATTTAGCTTAAAATACTTGAGATATAAGTGATATAGCTGCAAATGCTGGCGAAATAAACGAGATAGCTTCAAATCCATGCGAAACAAATGATTTAGCTACAAATACTTGCGATATAAGTGATATAGCTTCAAATGCTGGCGAAATAAACGAGTTGGCTTCAAATCCGTACGAAACACATGTTGTAGCATCAAATCAATGCGATGTAGAAGGTTTAGCTTCAAATCCATGCGAAAGAAATACTTTAGCTTCAAATACTTGCGATATAAGTGATGTAGCTTCAAATGCAGGCGAAATAAACGAGTTAGCTTCAAATCCAAGCGGAACACATGATGTAGCTTCAAATCAATGCGATGTAGATGGTTTAGAATCAAATCCATGCGAAACAAATGATTTAGTTACAAATACTTGCGATATAAGTGATATAGCTTCAAATGCTGGCGAAATAAACGAGTTGGCTTAAAATCCATGCGAAACACATGTTGGAGCATCAAATCAATGCGATGTAGAAGGTTTAGCTTCAAATCCATGCGAAAGAAATGCTTTAGCTTCAAATACTTGCGATATAAGTGATGTAGCGTCAAATGCAGGCGAAATAAACGATTTAGCTTCAAATCCTTGCGAAACCCACGATGTAGCTTCAAATCAATGCGATGTAGAAGGTTTAGCTTCAAATCCATGCGAAACAAATGATTTAGCTACAAATACTTGCGATATAAGTGATATAGCTTCAAATGCTGGCGAAATAAACGAGATAGCTTCAAATCCATGCGAAACCCACGATGTAGCTTCAAATTAATGCGATGTAGAAGGTTTAGCTTCAAATCCATTGCGAAAGAAATGCTTTAGCTTCAAATACTTGCGATATAAGTGATGTAGCTTCGAATGCTGGCGAAATAAACGAGTTGGCTTCAAATCCATACGAAACACACGTTGTAGCATCAAATCAATGCGATGTAGAAGGTTTAGCTTCAAATGCATGCGAAAAAAATGCTTTAGTTTCAAATACTTACGATATATTGATGTAGCTTCAAATGCCGGGAAATAAACGAGTTAGCTTCAAATCCATGCGGAACACATGATGTAGCTTCAAATCAATGTGATGTAGATGGTTTAGCTTCAAATCCATGCGAAACAAATGATTTAGCTTCCAATACTTACGATATAAGTGATATAGCTTCAAATGCTGGCGAAATAAACGAGTTAGTTTCAAATCCATGCGATACACATGATGTAGCTTCAAATCAATGCGATGTAAAAGGTTTAGCTTCAAATCCATGCGAAACAAATGATTTAGCTTCAAATACTTGCGATATAAGTGATATAGCTAAACATCTGGCGAAATAATCGAGTTAGCTTCAAATCCATGCGATACACATGATGTAGCTTCAAATCAATGCGATGTAAAAGGTTTAGCTTCAAATCCATGCGAAACAAATGATTTAGCTTCAAATACTTGCGATATTAGTGATATAGCTTGAAATGCTGGCGAAATAAACGAGCTAGCTTCAAATCCATGCGAAACAAATGATTTAGCTACAAATACTTGCGATATAAGTGATATAGCTTCAAATGCTGGCGAAATAAACGAGTTGGCTTCAAATCCATGCGAAACACGTGTTGTAGCATCAAATCAATGCGATGTTGAAGGCTTTGCTTCAAATCCATGCGAAAGAAATGCTTTAGCTTCATATACTTGCGATATAAGTGATATAGCTTCAAATGCAAGCGAAATAAACGATTTAGCTTCAAATCCATGCGGAACACATGATGTAGCTTCAAATCAATGCAATGTGTAAGGTTTACCTTCAAATCAATACGATGTATAAGGTTTAGCTACAAATCCATGGGAAAAAAATTATTTGGCTTCAAATACTTGCGATATAAGTGATATAGCTTCAAATGCTGGCGAAATGAACGAGTTGGCTTCAAATCCATACGAAACACATGTTGTAGCATCAATTCAATGCGATGTAGAAGGTTTAGCTTCAAATGCATGCGAAAAAAATGCTTTAGCTTCAAATACTTACGATATATTGATGTAGCTTCAAATGCCGGGAAATAAACGAGTTAGCTTCAAATCCATGCGGAACACATGATGTAGCTTCAAATCAATGTGATGTAGATGGTTTTGAATCAAATCCATGCGAAACAAATGATTTAGTTACAAATACTTGCGATATAAGTGATATAGCTTCAAATGCTGGCGAAATAAACGAGTTGGCTTCAAATCCATACAAAACACATGTTGTAGCATCAAATCAATGCGATGTAGAAGGTTTAGCTTCAAATCCATGCGAAAGAAATGCTTTAGCTTCAAATACTTGCGATATAAGTGATGTAGCTTCAAATGCAGGCGAAATAAACGAGTTAGCTTCAAATCCATTGCGGAACACATGATGTAGCTTCAAATCAATGCGATGTAGATGGTTTAGAATCAAATCCATGCGAAATAAATGATTTAGTTACAAATACTTGCGATATAAGTGATATAGCTTCAAATGCTGGCGAAATAAACGAGTTGGCTTCAAATCCATGCGAAACACATGTTGTAGCATCAAATCAATGCGATGTAGACGGTTTAGCTTCAAATCCATGTGGAAGAAATGCTTTAGCTTCAAATACTTGCGATATAAGTGATGTAGCTTCAAATGCAGGCGAAATAAACGAGTTAGCTTCAAATGCATGCGGAACACATGATGTAGCTTCAAATCAATGCGATCTATAAGGTTTAGCTTCAATTCCATGCGAAACAAATGATTTAGCTTCCAATACTTACGATATAAGTGATATAGCTTCAAATGCTGGCGAAATAAACGAGATAGCTTCAAATCCATGCGAAACCCACGATGTAGCTTCAAATCAATGCGATGTAGATGGTTTAGAATCAAATCCATGCGAAGCAAATGATTTAGCTTCAAGTACTTGCGACATAAGTGATATAGCTCCAAATGAAAGCGAAATAAACGAGTTAGCTTCAAATCCATGCGGAACACATGATGTAGCTTCAAATCAATGCGATCTATAAGGTTTAGCTTCAAATCCATGCGAAACAAATGATTTAGCTTCAAATACTTGCGATATAAGTGATATAGCTTCAAATACTGGCGAAATAATCGAGTTAGCTTCAAATCCATGCGATACACATGATGTAGCTTCAAATCAATGCGATGTAAAAGGTTTAGCTTCAAATCCATGCGAAACAAATGATTTAGCTTCAAATACTTGCAATATAAGTGATATAGCTTGAAATGCTGGCGAAATAAACGAGATAGCTTCAAATCCATGCGAAACAAATGATTTAGCTACAAATACTTGCGATATAAGTGATATAGCTTCAAATGCTGGCGAAATAAACGAGTTGGCTTAAAATCCATGCGAAACACATGTTGGAGCATCAAATCAATGCGATGTAGAAGGTTTAGCTTCAAATCC
>NW_027477296.1:80000-82500 GCF_051020955.1 Megalopta genalis | reverse complement strand
GTTAGTTTGTTAGTTTGTTTGTTAGTTTGTTTGTTAGTTAGTTTGTTTGTTTGTAAGTTTGTTTGTTAGTTTGTTTGTTAGTTTGTTTGTTAGTTTGTTTGTTAGTTTGTTTGTTAGTTTGTTTGTTAGTTTGTTTGATTGATTGGTTTCTTTGTTTGCTTGTTTGTTAGTTTGTTAGTTTGTTAGTTTGTTTGTTTGTATGTTAGTTTGTTTGTTAGTTTGTTTGGTTTGTTTGTTTGTTTGTTTGATTGGTTTGTTAGTTTGTTAGTTTGTTAGCTTGTTAGTTTGTTAGTTTGTTAGTTTGTTAGTTTGTTAGTTTGTTAGTTTGTTAGTTTGTTAGTTTGATAGTTTGTTAGTTTGTTAGTTTGTTAGTTTGTTAGTTTGTTAGTTTGTTAGTTTGTTAGTTTGTTAGTTTGTTAGTTTGTTAGTTTGTTAGTTTGTTAGTTTGTTAGTTTGTTAGTTTGTTAGTTTGTTAGTTTGTTAGTTTGTTAGTTTGTTAGTTTGTTAGTTTGTTAGTTTGTTAGTTTGTTAGTTTGTTAGTTTGTTAGTTTGTTAGTTTGTTAGTTTGTTAGTTTGTTAGTTTGTTAGTTTGTTAGTTTGTTAGTTTGTTAGTTTGTTAGTTTGTTAGTTTGTTAGTTTGTTAGTTTGTTAGTTTGTTAGTTTGTTAGTTTGTTAGTTTGTTAGTTTGTTAGTTTGTTAGTTTGTTAGTTTGTTAGTTTGTTAGTTTGTTAGTTTGTTAGTTTGTTAGTTTGTTAGTTTGTTAGTTTGTTAGTTTGTTAGTTTGTTAGTTTGTTAGTTTGTTAGTTTGTTAGTTTGTTAGTTTGTTAGTTTGTTAGTTTGTTAGTTTGTTAGTTTGTTAGTTTGTTAGTTTGTTAGTTTGTTAGTTTGTTAGTTTGTTAGTTTGTTAGTTTGTTAGTTTGTTAATTTGTTAGTTTGTTAGTTTGTTATTTTGTTAGTTTGTTAGTTTGTTAGTTTGTCAGTTCGTTAGTTTGTTAGTTCGTTAGTTTGTTAGTTTGTTAGTTTGTTAGTTTGTTAGTTTGTTAGTTTGTTAGCTTGTTAGTTTGTTAGTTTGTTAGTTTGTTAGTTTGTTAGTTTGTTAGTTTGTTAGTTTGTTAGTTTGTTAGTTTGTTAGTTTGTTAGTTTGTTAGTTTGTTAGTTTGTTAGTTTGTTAGTTTGTTAGTTTGTTAGTTTGTTAGTTTGTTAGTTTGTTAGTTTGTTAGTTTGTTAGTTTGTTAGTTTGTTAGTTTGTTAGTTTGTTAGTTTGTTAGTTTGTTAGTTTGTTAGTTTGTTAGTTTGTTAGTTTGTTAGTTTGTTAGTTTGTTAGTTTGTTAGTTTGTTAGTTTGTTAGTTTGTTAGTTTGTTAGTTTGTTAGTTTGTTAGTTTGTTAGTTTGTTAGTTTGTTAGTTTGTTAGTTTGTTAGTTTGTTAGTTTGTTAGTTTGTTAGTTTGTTAGTTTGTTAGTTTGTTAGTTTGTTAGTTTGTTAGTTTGTTAGTTTGTTAGTTTGTTAGTTTGTTAGTTTGTTAGTTTGTTAGTTTGTTAGTTTGTTAGTTTGTTAGTTTGTTAGTTTGTTAGTTTGTTAGTTTGTTAGTTTGTTAGTTTGTTAGTTTGTTAGTTTGTTAGTTTGTTAGTTTGTTAGTTTGTTAGTTTGTTAGTTTGTTAGTTTGTTAGTTTGTTAGTTTGTTAGTTTGTTAGTTTGTTAGTTTGTTAGTTTGTTAGTTTGTTAGTTTGTTAGTTTGTTAGTTTGTTAGTTTGTTAGTTTGTTAGTTTGTTAGTTTGTTAGTTTGTTAGTTTGTTAGTTTGTTAGTTTGTTAGTTTGTTAGTTTGTTAGTTTGTTAGTTTGTTAGTTTGTTAGTTTGTTAGTTTGTTAGTTTGTTAGTTTGTTAGTTTGTTAGTTTGTTAGTTTGTTAGTTTGTTAGTTTGTTAGTTTGTTAGTTTGTTAGTTTGTTAGTTTGTTAGTTTGTTAGTTTGTTAGTTTGTTAGTTTGTTAGTTTGTTTGTTAGTTTGTTTGTTAGTTAGTTTGTTTGTTTGTAAGTTTGTTTGTTAGTTTGTTTGTTAGTTTGTTTGTTAGTTTGTTTGTTAGTTTGTTTGTTAGTTTGTTTGATTGATTGGTTTCTTTGTTTGCTTGTTTGTTAGTTTGTTTGTTTGTTAGTTTGTTTGTTTGTATGTTAGTTTGTTTGTTAGTTTGTTTGGTTTGTTTGTTTGTTTGTTTGATTGGTTTGTTAGTTTGTTAGTTTGTTAGCTTGTTAGTTTGTTAGTTTGTTAGTTTGTTAGTTTGTTAGTTTGTTAGTTTGTTAGTTTGTTAGTTTGTTAGTTTGATAGTTTGTTAGTTTGTTAGTTTGTTAGTTTGTTAGTTTGTTAGTTTGTTAGTTTGTTAGTTTGTTAGTTTGTTAGTTTGTTAGTTTGTTAGTTTGATAGTTTGTTAGTTTGTTAGTTTGTTAGTTTGTTAGTTTGTTAGTTTGTTAGTTTGTTAGTTTGTTAGTTTGTTAGTTTGTTAGTTTGT
>NW_027477296.1:62500-75000 GCF_051020955.1 Megalopta genalis | reverse complement strand
TAGTTTGTTAGTTTGTTAGTTTGTTAGTTTGTTAGTTTGTTAGTTTGTTAGTTTGTTAGTTTGTTAGTTTGTTAGTTTGTTAGTTTGTTAGTTTGTTAGTTTGTTAGTTTGTTAGTTTGTTAGTTTGTTAGTTTGTTAGTTTGTTAGTTTGTTAGTTTGTTAGTTTGTTAGTTTGTTAGTTTGTTAGTTTGTTAGTTTGTTAGTTTGTTAGTTTGTTAGTTTGTTAGTTTGTTAGTTTGTTAGTTTGTTAGTTTGTTAGTTTGTTAGTTTGTTAGTTTGTTAGTTTGTTAGTTTGTTAGTTTGTTAGTTTGTTAGTTTGTTAGTTTGTTAGTTTGTTAGTTTGTTAGTTTGTTAGTTTGTTAGTTTGTTAGTATGTTAGTTTGTTAGTTTGTTAGTTCGTTAGTTTGTTAGTTTGTTAGTTTATTTGTTTGATTGTTTTGTTTGTTAGTTAATTTGATTGTTTGATTGGTTTGTTTGTTTGTTCGTTTGTTCGTTCGTTTGTTTGTTTGTTTGTTTGTTTGATAGTTAGTTTGTTTGTTTGTTAGTTTGTTAGTTTGTTAGTTTGTTAGTTTGTTAGTTTGTTAGTTTGTTAGATTGTTAGATTGTTAGTTTGTTAGTTTGTTAGTTTGTTAGTTTGTTAGTTTGTTAGTTTGTTAGTTTGTTAGTTTGTTAGTTTGTTAGTTTGTTAGTTTTTTGGTTTGTTAGTTTGTTAGTTTGTTAGTTTGTTAGTTTGTTAGTTTGTTAGTTTGTTAGTTTGTTAGTTTGTTAGTTTGTTAGTTTGTTAGTTTGTTAGTTTGTTAGTTTGTTAGTTTGTTAGTTTGTTAGTTTGTTAGTTTGTTAGTTTGTTAGTTTGTTAGTTTGTTAGTTTGTTAGTTTGTTAGTTTGTTAGTTTGTTAGTTTGTTAGTTTGTTAGTTTGTTAGTTTGTTAGTTTGTTAGTTTGTTAGTTTGTTAGTTTGTTAGTTTGTTAGTTTGTTAGTTTGTTAGTTTGTTAGTTTGTTAGTTTGTTAGTTTGTTAGTTTGTTAGTTTGTTAGTTTGTTAGTTTGTTAGTTTGTTAGTTTGTTAGTTTGTTAGTTTGTTAGTTTGTTAGTTTGTTAGTTTGTTAGTTTGTTAGTTTGTTAGTTTGTTAGTTTGTTAGTTTGTTAGTTTGTTAGTTTGTTAGTTTGTCAGTTTTTCTAGTTTGTTAGTTTGTTAGTTTTTTGGTTTGTTAGTTTGTTAGTTTGTTAGTTTGTTAGTTTGTTAGTTTGTTAGTTTGTTAGTTTGTTAGTTTGTTAGTTTGTTAGTTTGTTAGTTTGTTAGTTTGTTAGTTTGTTAGTTCGTTAGTTCGTTAATTTGTTAGTTCGTTAGTTCGTTAGTTTGTTAGTTTGTTAGTTCGTTAGTTTGTTAGTTTGTTAGTTTGTTAGTTTGTTAGTTTGTTAGTTTGTTAGTTTGTTAGTTTGTTAGTTTGTTAGTTTGTTAGTTTGTTAGTTTGTTAGTTTGTTAGTTTGTTAGTTTGTTTAGTTTGTTAGTTTGTTAGTTTGTTAGTTTGTTAGTTTGTTAGTTTGTTAGTTTGTTAGTTTGTTAGTTTGTTAGTTTGTTAGTTTGTTAGTTTGTTAGTTTGTTAGTTTGTTAATTTGTTAGTTTGTTAATTTGTTAATTTGTTAGTTTGTTAGTTTGTTAGTTTGTTAGTTTGTTAGTTTGTTAGTTTGTTAGTTTGTTAGTTTGTTAGTTTGTTAGTTTGTTAGTTTGTTAGTTTGTTAGTTTGTTAGTTTGTTAGTTTGTTAGTTTGTTAGTTTGTTAGTTTGTTAGTTTGTTAGTTTGTTAGTTTGTTAGTTTGATAGTTTGTTAGTTTGTTAGTTTGTTAGTTTGTTAGTTTGTTAGTTTGTTAGTTTGTTAGTTTGTTAGTTTGTTAGTTTGTTAGTTTGTTAGTTTGTTAGTTTGTTAGTTTGTTAGTTTGTTAGTTTGTTAGTTTGTTAGTTTGTTAGTTTGTTAGTTTGTTAGTTTGTTAGTTTGTTAGTTTGTTAGTTTGTTAGTTTGTTAGTTTGTTAGTTTGTTAGTTTGTTAGTTTGTTAGTTTGTTAGTTTGTTAGTTTGTTAGTTTGTTAGTTTGTTAGTTTGTTAGTTTGTTAGTTTGTTAGTTTGTTAGTTTGTTAGTTTGTTAGTTTGTTAGTTTGTTAGTTTGTTAGTTTGTTAGTTTGTTAGATTCTTAGTTTGTTAGTTTGTTAGTTTGTTAGTTTGTTAGTTTGTTAGTTTGTTAGTTTGTTAGTTTATTAGTTTGTTAGTTTGTTAGTGTGTTAGTTTGTTAGTTTGTTAGTTTGTTAGTTTGTTAGTTTGTTAGTTTGTTAGTTTGTTAGTTTGTTAGTTTGTTAGTGTGTTAGTTTGTTAGTTTGTTAGTTTGTTAGTTTGTTAGTTTGTTAGTTTGTTAGTTTGTTAGTTTGTTAGTTTGTTAGTTTGTTAGTTTGTTAGTTTGTTAGTTTGTTAGTTTGTTAGTTTGTTAGTTTGTCAGTTTGTTAGTTTGTCAGTTTGTCAGTTTGTCAGTTTGTCAGTTTGTCAGTTTGTCAGTTTGTCAGTTTGTCAGTTTGTCAGTTTGTCAGTTTGTCAGTTTGTCAGTTTGTCAGTTTGTCAGTTTGTCAGTTTGTCAGTTTGTCAGTTTGTCAGTTTGTCAGTTTGTCAGTTTGTCAGTTTGTTAGTTTGTTAGTTTGTTAGTTTGTTAGTTTGTTAGTTTGTTAGTTTGTTAGTTTGTTAGTTTGTTAGTTTGTTAGTTTGTTAGTTTGTTAGTTTGTTAGTTTGTTAGTTTGTTAGTTTGTTAGTTTGTTAGTTTGTTAGTTTGTTAGTTTGTTAGTTTGTTAGTTTGTTTGTTTGTTAGTTTGTTAGTTTGTTAGTTTGTTAGTTTGTTAGTTTGTTAGTTTGTTAGTTTGTTAGTTTGTTAGTTTGTTAGTTTGTTAGTTTGTTAGTTTGTTAGTTTGTTAGTTTGTTAGTTTGTTAGTTTGTTAGTTTGTTAGTTTGTTAGTTTGTTAGTTTGTTAGTTTGTTAGTTTGTTAGTTTGTTAGTTTGTTAGTTTGTTAGTTTGTTAGTTTGTTAGTTTGTTAGTTTGTTAGTTTGTTAGTTTGTTAGTTTGTTAGTTTGTTAGTTTGTTAGTTTGTTAGTTTGTTAGTTTGTTAGTTTGTTAGTTTGTTAGTTTGTTAGTTTGTTAGTTTGTTAGTTTGTTAGTTTGTTAGTTTGTTAGTTTGTTAGTTTGTTAGTTTGTTAGTTTGTTAGTTTGTTAGTTTGTTAGTTTGTTAGTTTGTTAGTTTGTTAGTTTGTTAGTTTGTTAGTTTGTTAGTTTGTTAGTTTGTTAGTTTGTTAGTTTGTTAGTTTGTTAGTTTGTTAGTTTGTTAGTTTGTTAGTTTGTTAGTTTGTTAGTTTGTTAGTTTGTTAGTATGTTAGTTTGTTAGTTTGTTAGTTCGTTAGTTTGTTAGTTTGTTAGTTTATTTGTTTGATTGTTTTGTTTGTTAGTTAATTTGATTGTTTGATTGGTTTGTTTGTTTGTTCGTTTGTTCGTTCGTTTGTTTGTTTGTTTGTTTGTTTGATAGTTAGTTTGTTTGTTTGTTAGTTTGTTAGTTTGTTAGTTTGTTAGTTTGTTAGTTTGTTAGTTTGTTAGTTTGTTAGTTTGTTAGATTGTTAGATTGTTAGTTTGTTAGTTTGTTAGTTTGTTAGTTTGTTAGTTTGTTAGTTTGTTAGTTTGTTAGTTTGTTAGTTTGTTAGTTTGTTAGTTTGTCAGTTTTTCTAGTTTGTTAGTTTGTTAGTTTTTTGGTTTGTTAGTTTGTTAGTTTGTTAGTTTGTTAGTTTGTTAGTTTGTTAGTTTGTTAGTTTGTTAGTTTGTTAGTTTGTTAGTTTGTTAGTTTGTTAGTTTGTTAGTTTGTTAGTTTGTTAGTTTGTTAGTTTGTTAGTTTGTTAGTTTGTTAGTTTGTTAGTTTGTTAGTTTGTTAGTTTGTTAGTTTGTTAGTTTGTTAGTTTGTTAGTTTGTTAGTTTGTTAGTTTGTTAGTTTGTTAGTTTGTTAGTTTGTTAGTTTGTTAGTTTGTTAGTTTGTTAGTTTGTTAGTTTGATAGTTTGTTAGTTTGTTAGTTTGTTAGTTTATTTGTTTGATTGTTTTGTTTGTTAGTTAATTTGATTGTTTGATTGGTTTGTTAGTTTGTTAGTTTGTTAGTTTGTTAGTTTGTTAGTTTGTTAGTTTGTTAGTTTGTTAGTTTGTTAGTTTGTTAGCTTGTTAGTTTGTTAGTTTGTTAGTTTGTTAGTTTGTTAGTTTGTTAGTTTGTTAGTTTGTTAGTACGTTAGTTTGTTAGTTTGTTAGTTTGTTAGTTTGTTAGTTTGTTAGTTTGTTAGTTTGTTAGTTTGTTAGTTTGTTAGTTTGTTAGTTTGTTAGTTTGTTAGTTTGTTAGTTTGTTAGTTTGTTAGTTTGTTAGTTTGTTAGTTTGTTAGTTTGTTAGTTTGTTAGTTTGTTAGTTTGTTAGTTTGTTAGTTTGTTAGTTTGTTAGTTTGTTAGTTTGTTAGTTTGTTAGTTTGTTAGTTTGTTAGTTTGTTAGTTTGTTAGTTTGTTAGTTTGTTAGTTTGTTAGTTTGTTAGTTTGTTAGTTTGTTAGTTTGTTAGTTTGTTAGTTTGTTAGTTTGTTAGTTTGTTAGTTTGTTACTTTGTTAGTTTGTTAGTTTGTTAGTTTGTTAGTTTGTTACTTTGTTAGTTTGTTAGTTTGTTAGTTTGTTAGTTTGTTAGTTTGTTAGTTTGTTAGTTTGTTAGTTTGTTAGTTTGTTAGTTTGTTAGTTTGTTAGTTTGTTAGTTTGTTAATTTGTTAGTTTGTTAGTTTGTTATTTTGTTAGTTTGTTAGTTTGTTAGTTTGTTAGTTTGTTAGTTTGTTAGTTTGTCAGTTTGTTAGTTTGTTAGTTCGTTAGTTTGTTAGTTCGTTAGTTTGTTAGTTTGTTAGCTTGTTAGTTTGTTAGTTTGTTAGTTTGTTAGTTTGTTAGTTTGTTAGTTTGTTAGTTTGTTAGTTTGTTAGTTTGTTAGTTTGTTAGTTTGTTAGTTTGTTAGTTTGTTAGTTTGTTAGTTTGTTAGTTTGTTAGTTTGTTAGTTTGTTAGTTTGTTAGTTTGTTAGTTTGTTAGTTTGTTAGTTTGTTAGTTTGTTAGTTTGTTAGTTTGTTAGTTTGTTAGTTTGTTAGTTTGTTAGTTTGTTAGTTTGTTAGTTTGTTAGTTTGTTAGTTTGTTAGTTTGTTAGTTTGTTAGTTTGTTAGTTTGTTAGTTTGTTAGTTTGTTAGTTTGTTAGTTTGTTAGTTTGTTAGTTTGTTAGTTTGTTAGTTTGTTAGTTTGTTAGTTTGTTAGTTTGTTAGTTTGTTAGTTTGTTAGTTTGTTAGTTTGTTAGTTTGTTAGTTTGTTAGTTTGTTAGTTTGTTAGTTTGTTAGTTTGTTAGTTTGTTAGTTTGTTAGTTTGTTAGTTTGTTAGTTTGTTAGTTTGTTAGTTTGTTAGTTTGATAGTTTGTTAGTTTGTTAGTTTGTTAGTTTGTTAGTTTGTTAGTTTGTTAGTTTGTTAGTTTGTTAGTTTGTTAGTTTGTTAGTTTGTTAGTTTGTTAGTTTGTTAGTTTGTTAGTTTGTTAGTTTGTTAGTTTGTTAGTTTGTTAGTTTGTTAGTTTGTTAGTTTGTTAGTTTGTTAGTTTGTTAGTTTGTTAGTTTGTTAGTTTGTTAGTTTGTTAGTTTGTTAGTTTGTTAGTTTGTTAGTTTGTTAGTTTGTTAGTTTGTTAGTTTGTTAGTTTGTTAGTTTGTTAGTTTGTTAGTTTGTTAGTTTGTTAGTTTGTTAGTTTGTTAGTTTGTTAGTTTGTTAGTTTGTTAGTTTGTTAGTTTGTTAGTTTGTTAGTTTGTTAGTTTGTTAGTTTGTTAGTTTGTTAGTTTGTTAGTTTGTTAGTTTGTTAGTTTGTTAGTTTGTTAGTTTGTTAGTTTGTTAGTTTGTTAGTTTGTTAGTTTGTTAGTTTGTTAGTTTGTTAGTTTGTTAGTTTGTTAGTTTGTTAGTTTGTTAGTTTGTTCGTTTGTTAGTTTGTCAGTTTGTTAGTTTGTCAGTTTGTCAGTTTGTCAGTTTGTCAGTTTGTCAGTTTGTTAGTTTGTTAGTTTGTTAGTTTGTTAGTTTGTTAGTTTGTTAGTTTGTTAGTTTGTTAGTTTGTTAGTTTGTTAGTTTGTTAGTTTGTTAGTTTGTTAGTTTGTTAGTTTGTTAGTTTGTTAGTTTGTTAGTTTGTTAGTTTGTTAGTTTGTTAGTTTGTTAGTTTGTTAGTTTGTTAGTTTGTTAGTTTGTTAGTTTGTTAGTTTGTTAGTTTGTTAGTTTGTTAGTTTGTTAGTTTGTTAGTTTGTTAGTTTGTTAGTTTGTTAGTTTGTTAGTTTGTTAGTTTGTTAGTTTGTTAGTTTGTTAGTTTGTTAGTTTGTTAGTTTGTTAGTTTGTTAGTTTGTTAGTTTGTTAGTTTGTTAGTTTGTTAGTTTGTTAGTTTGTTAGTTTGTTAGTTTGTTAGTTTGTTAGTTTGTTAGTTTGTTAGTTTGTTAGTTTGTTAGTTTGTTAGTTTGTTAGTTTGTTAGTTTGTTAGTTTGTTAGTTTGTTAGTTTGTTAGTTTGTTAGTTTGTTAGTTTGTTAGTTTGTTAGTTTGTTAGTTTGTTAGTTTGTTAGTTTGTTAGTTTGTTAGTTTGTTAGTTTGTTAGTTTGTTAGTTTGTTAGTTTGTTAGTTTGTTAGTTTGTTAGTTTGTTAGTTTGTTAGTTTGTTAGTTTGTTAGTTTGTTAGTTTGTTAGTTTGTTAGTTTGTTAGTTTGTTAGTTTGTTAGTTTGTTAGTTTGTTAGTTTGTTAGTTTGTTAGTTTGTTAGTTTGTTAGTTTGTTAGTTTGTTAGTTTGTTAGTTTGTTAGTTTGTTAGTTTGTTAGTTTGTTAGTTTGTTAGTTTGTTAGTTTGTTAGTTTGTTAGTTTGTTAGTTTGTTAGTTTGTTAGTTTGTTAGTTTGTTAGTTTGTTAGTTTGTTAGTTTGTTAGTTTGTTAGTTTGTTAGTTTGTTAGTTTGTTAGTTTGTTAGTTTGTTAGTTTGTTAGTTTGTTAGTTTGTTAGTTTGTTAGTTTGTTAGTTTGTTAGTTTGTTAGTTTGTTAGTTTGTTAGTTTGTTAGTTTGTTAGTTTGTTAGTTTGTTAGTTTGTTAGTTTGTTAGTTTGTTAGTTTGTTAGTTTGTTAGTTTGATAGTTTGTTAGTTTGTTAGTTTGTTAGTTTGTTAGTTTGTTAGTTTGTTAGTTTGTTAGTTTGTTAGTTTGTTAGTTTGTTAGTTTGTTAGTTTGTTAGTTTGTTAGTTTGTTAGTTTGTTAGTTTGTTAGTTTGTTAGTTTGTTAGTTTGTTAGTTTGTTAGTTTGTTAGTTTGTTAGTTTGTTAGTTTGTTAGTTTGTTAGTTTGTTAGTTTGTTAGTTTGTTAGTTTGTTAGTTTGTTAGTTTGTTAGTTTGTTAGTTTGTTAGTTTGTTAGTTTGTTAGTTTGTTAGTTTGTTAGTTTGTTAGTTTGTTAGTTTGTTAGTTTGTTAGTTTGTTAGTTTGTTAGTTTGTTAGTTTGTTAGTTTGTTAGTTTGTTAGTTTGTTAGTTTGTTAGTTTGTTAGTTTGTTAGTTTGTTAGTTTGTTAGTTTGTTAGTTTGTTAGTTTGTTAGTTTGTTAGTTTGTTAGTTTGTTAGTTTGTTAGTTTGTTAGTTTGTTAGTTTGTTAGTTTGTTAGTTTGTTAGTTTGTTAGTTTGTTAGTTTGTTCGTTTGTTAGTTTGTCAGTTTGTTAGTTTGTCAGTTTGTCAGTTTGTCAGTTTGTCAGTTTGTCAGTTTGTTAGTTTGTTAGTTTGTTAGTTTGTTAGTTTGTTAGTTTGTTAGTTTGTTAGTTTGTTAGTTTGTTAGTTTGTTAGTTTGTTAGTTTGTTAGTTTGTTAGTTTGTTAGTTTGTTAGTTTGTTAGTTTGTTAGTTTGTTAGTTTGTTAGTTTGTTAGTTTGTTAGTTTGTTAGTTTGTTAGTTTGTTAGTTTGTTAGTTTGTTAGTTTGTTAGTTTGTTAGTTTGTTAGTTTGTTAGTTTGTTAGTTTGTTAGTTTGTTAGTTTGTTAGTTTGTTAGTTTGTTAGTTTGTTAGTTTGTTAGTTTGTTAGTTTGTTAGTTTGTTAGTTTGTTAGTTTGTTAGTTTGTTAGTTTGTTAGTTTGTTAGTTTGTTAGTTTGTTAGTTTGTTAGTTTGTTAGTTTGTTAGTTTGTTAGTTTGTTAGTTTGTTAGTTTGTTAGTTTGTTAGTTTGTTAGTTTGTTAGTTTGTTAGTTTGTTAGTTTGTTAGTTTGTTAGTTTGTTAGTTTGTTAGTTTGTTAGTTTGTTAGTTTGTTAGTTTGTTAGTTTGTTAGTTTGTTAGTTTGTTAGTTTGTTAGTTTGTTAGTTTGTTAGTTTGTTAGTTTGTTAGTTTGTTAGTTTGTTAATTTGTTAGTTTGTTAGTTTGTTAATTTGTTAATTTGTTAGTTTGTTAGTTTGTTAGTTTGTTAGTTTGTTAGTTTGTTAGTTTGTTAGTTTGTTAGTTTGTTAGTTTGTTAGTTTGTTAGTTTGTTAGTTTGTTAGTTTGTTAGTTTGTTAGTTTGTTAGTTTGTTAGTTTGTTAGTTTGTTAGTTTGTTAGTTTGTTAGTTTGTTAGTTTGATAGTTTGTTAGTTTGTTAGTTTGTTAGTTTGTTAGTTTGTTAGTTTGTTAGTTTGTTAGTTTGTTAGTTTGTTAGTTTGTTAGTTTGTTAGTTTGTTAGTTTGTTAGTTTGTTAGTTTGTTAGTTTGTTAGTTTGTTAGTTTGTTAGTTTGTTAGTTTGTTAGTTTGTTAGTTTGTTAGTTTGTTAGTTTGTTAGTTTGTTAGTTTGTTAGTTTGTTAGTTTGTTAGTTTGTTAGTTTGTTAGTTTGTTAGTTTGTTAGTTTGTTAGTTTGTTAGTTTGTTAGTTTGTTAGTTTGTTAGTTTGTTAGTTTGTTAGTTTGTTAGTTTGTTAGTTTGTTAGTTTGTTAGTTTGTTAGTTTGTTAGTTTGTTAGTTTGTTAGTTTGTTAGTTTGTTAGTTTGTTAGTTTGTTAGTTTGTTAGTTTGTTAGTTTGTTAGTTTATTAGTTTGTTAGTTTGTTAGTGTGTTAGTTTGTTAGTTTGTTAGTTTGTTAGTTTGTTAGTTTGTTAGTTTGTTAGTTTGTTAGTTTGTTAGTTTGTTAGTGTGTTAGTTTGTTAGTTTGTTAGTTTGTTAGTTTGTTAGTTTGTTAGTTTGTTAGTTTGTTAGTTTGTTAGTTTGTTAGTTTGTTAGTTTGTTAGTTTGTTAGTTTGTTAGTTTGTCAGTTTGTCAGTTTGTCAGTTTGTTAGTTTGTTAGTTTGTCAGTTTGTCAGTTTGTCAGTTTGTCAGTTTGTCAGTTTGTCAGTTTGTCAGTTTGTCAGTTTGTCAGTTTGTCAGTTTGTCAGTTTGTCAGTTTGTCAGTTTGTCAGTTTGTCAGTTTGTCAGTTTGTCAGTTTGTCAGTTTGTCAGTTTGTTAGTTTGTTAGTTTGTTAGTTTGTTAGTTTGTTAGTTTGTTAGTTTGTTAGTTTGTTAGTTTGTTAGTTTGTTAGTTTGTTAGTTTGTTAGTTTGTTAGTTTGTTAGTTTGTTAGTTTGTTAGTTTGTTAGTTTGTTAGTTTGTTAGTTTGTTAGTTTGTTTGTTTGTTAGTTTGTTAGTTTGTTAGTTTGTTAGTTTGTTAGTTTGTTAGTTTGTTAGTTTGTTAGTTTGTTAGTTTGTTAGTTTGTTAGTTTGTTAGTTTGTTAGTTTGTTAGTTTGTTAGTTTGTTAGTTTGTTAGTTTGTTAGTTTGTTAGTTTGTTAGTTTGTTAGTTTGTTAGTTTGTTAGTTTGTTAGTTTGTTAGTTTGTTAGTTTGTTAGTTTGTTAGTTTGTTAGTTTGTTAGTTTGTTAGTTTGTTAGTTTGTTAGTTTGTTAGTTTGTTAGTTTGTTAGTTTGTTAGTTTGTTAGTTTGTTAGTTTGTTAGTTTGTTAGTTTGTTAGTTTGTTAGTTTGTTAGTTTGTTAGTTTGTTAGTTTGTTAGTTTGTTAGTTTGTTAGTTTGTTAGTTTGTTAGTTTGTTAGTTTGTTAGTTTGTTAGTTTGTTAGTTTGTTAGTATGTTAGTTTGTTAGTTTGTTAGTTTGTTAGTTTGTTAGTTTGTTAGTTTGTTAGTATGTTAGTTTGTTAGTTTGTTAGTTCGTTAGTTTGTTAGTTTGTTAGTTTATTTGTTTGATTGTTTTGTTTGTTAGTTAATTTGATTGTTTGATTGGTTTGTTTGTTTGTTCGTTTGTTCGTTCGTTTGTTTGTTTGTTTGTTTGTTTGATAGTTAGTTTGTTTGTTTGTTAGTTTGTTAGTTTGTTAGTTTGTTAGTTTGTTAGTTTGTTAGTTTGTTAGTTTGTTAGATTGTTAGATTGTTAGTTTGTTAGTTTGTTAGTTTGTTAGTTTGTTAGTTTGTTAGTTTGTTAGTTTGTTAGTTTGTCAGTTTTTCTAGTTTGTTAGTTTGTTAGTTTTTTGGTTTGTTAGTTTGTTAGTTTGTTAGTTTGTTAGTTTGTTAGTTTGTTAGTTTGTTAGTTTGTTAGTTTGTTAGTTTGTTAGTTTGTTAGTTTGTTAGTTTGTTAGTTTGTTAGTTTGTTAGTTTGTTAGTTTGTTAGTTTGTTAGTTTGTTAGTTTGTTAGTTTGTTAGTTTGTTAGTTTGTTAGTTTGTTAGTTTGTTAGTTTGTTAGTTTGTTAGTTTGTTAGTTTGTTAGTTTGTTAGTTTGTTAGTTTGTTAGTTTGTTAGTTTGTTAGTTTGTTAGTTTGTTAGTTTGTTAGTTTGTTAGTTTGTTAGTTTGTTAGTTTGTTAGTTTGTTAGTTTGTTAGTTTGTTAGTTTGTTAGTTTGTTAGTTTGTTAGTTTGTTAGTTTGTAAGTTTGTTAGTTTGTTAGTTTGTTAGTTTGTTAGTTTGTTAGTTTGTTAGTTTGTTAGTTTGTTAGTTTGTTAGTTTGTTAGTTTGTTAGTTTGTTAGTTTGTTAATTTGTTAGTTTGTTAGTTTGTTAATTTGTTAATTTGTTAGTTTGTTAGTTTGTTAGTTTGTTAGTTTGTTAGTTTGTTAGTTTGTTAGTTTGTTAGTTTGTTAGTTTGTTAGTTTGTTAGTTTGTTAGTTTGTTAGTTTGTTAGTTTGTTAGTTTGTTAGTTTGTTAGTTTGTTAGTTTGATAGTTTGTTAGTTTGTTAGTTTGTTAGTTTGTTAGTTTGTTAGTTTGTTAGTTTGTTAGTTTGTTAGTTTGTTAGTTTGTTAGTTTGTTAGTTTGTTAGTTTGTTAGTTTGTTAGTTTGTTAGTTTGTTAGTTTGTTAGTTTGTTAGTTTGTTAGTTTGTTAGTTTGTTAGTTTGTTAGTTTGTTAGTTTGTTAGTTTGTTAGTTTGTTAGTTTGTTAGTTTGTTAGTTTGTTAGTTTGTTAGTTTGTTAGTTTGTTAGTTTGTTAGTTTGTTAGTTTGTTAGTTTGTTAGTGTGTTAGTTTGTTAGTTTGTTAGTTTGTTAGTTTGTTAGTTTGTTAGTTTGTTAGTTTGTTAGTTTGTTAGTTTGTTAGTTTGTTAGTTTGTTAGTTTGTCAGTTTGTTAGTTTGTCAGTTTGTCAGTTTGTCAGTTTGTCAGTTTGTCAGTTTGTCAGTTTGTCAGTTTGTCAGTTTGTCAGTTTGTCAGTTTGTCAGTTTGTCAGTTTGTCAGTTTGTCAGTTTGTCAGTTTGTCAGTTTGTCAGTTTGTCAGTTTGTCAGTTTGTCAGTTTGTCAGTTTGTCAGTTTGTCAGTTTGTCAGTTTGTCAGTTTGTCAGTTTGTCAGTTTGTCAGTTTGTCAGTTTGTCAGTTTGTCAGTTTGTCAGTTTGTCAGTTTGTCAGTTTGTCAGTTTGTCAGTTTGTCAGTTTGTCAGTTTGTTAGTTTGTTAGTTTGTTAGTTTGTTAGTTTGTTAGTTTGTTAGTTTGTTAGTTTGTTAGTTTGTTAGTTTGTTAGTTTGTTAGTTTGTTAGTTTGTTAGTTTGTTAGTTTGTTAGTTTGTTAGTTTGTTAGTTTGTTAGTTTGTTTGTTTGTTAGTTTGTTAGTTTGTTAGTTTGTTAGTTTGTTAGTTTGTTAGTTTGTTAGTTTGTTAGTTTGTTAGTTTGTTAGTTTGTTAGTTTGTTAGTTTGTTAGTTTGTTAGTTTGTTAGTTTGTTAGTTTGTTAGTTTGTTAGTTTGTTAGTTTGTTAGTTTGTTAGTTTGTTAGTTTGTTAGTTTGTTAGTTTGTTAGTTTGTTAGTTTGTTAGTTTGTTAGTTTGTTAGTTTGTTAGTTTGTTAGTTTGTTAGTTTGTTAGTTTGTTAGTTTGTTAGTTTGTTAGTTTGTTAGTTTGTTAGTTTGTAGTTTGTTAGTTTGTTAGTTTGTTAGTTTGTTAGTTTGTTAGTTTGTTAGTTTGTTAGTTTGTTAGTTTGTTAGTTTGTTAGTTTGTTAGTTTGTTAGTTGTTAGTTTGTTAGTTTGTTAGTTGTTAGTTTGTTAGTTTGTTAGATTGTTAGGTTT
>NW_027477296.1:35000-45000 GCF_051020955.1 Megalopta genalis | reverse complement strand
GTTTGTTAGTTTGTTAGTGTGTTAGTTTGTTAGTTTGTTAGTTTGTTAGTTTGTTAGTTTGTTAGTTTGTTAGTTTGTTAGTTTGTTAGTTTGTTAGTTTGTTAGTTTGTTAGTGTGTTAGTTTGTTAGTTTGTTAGTTTGTTAGTTTGTTAGTTTGTTAGTTTGTTAGTTTGTTAGTTTGTTAGTTTGTTAGTTTGTTAGTTTGTTAGTTTGTTAGTTTGTTAGTTTGTTAGTTTGTCAGTTTGTCAGTTTGTCAGTTTGTCAGTTTGTCAGTTTGTCAGTTTGTCAGTTTGTCAGTTTGTCAGTTTGTCAGTTTGTCAGTTTGTCAGTTTGTCAGTTTGTCAGTTTGTCAGTTTGTCAGTTTGTCAGTTTGTCAGTTTGTCAGTTTGTCAGTTTGTCAGTTTGTCAGTTTGTTAGTTTGTTAGTTTGTTAGTTTGTTAGTTTGTTAGTTTGTTAGTTTGTTAGTTTGTTAGTTTGTTAGTTTGTTAGTTTGTTAGTTTGTTAGTTTGTTAGTTTGTTAGTTTGTTAGTTTGTTAGTTTGTTAGTTTGTTAGTTTGTTAGTTTGTTAGTTTGTTAGTTTGTTTGTTTGTTAGTTTGTTAGTTTGTTAGTTTGTTAGTTTGTTAGTTTGTTAGTTTGTTAGTTTGTTAGTTTGTTAGTTTGTTAGTTTGTTAGTTTGTTAGTTTGTTAGTTTGTTAGTTTGTTAGTTTGTTAGTTTGTTAGTTTGTTAGTTTGTTAGTTTGTTAGTTTGTTAGTTTGTTAGTTTGTTAGTTTGTTAGTTTGTTAGTTTGTTAGTTTGTTAGTTTGTTAGTTTGTTAGTTTGTTAGTTTGTTAGTTTGTTAGTTTGTTAGTTTGTTAGTTTGTTAGTTTGTTAGTTTGTTAGTTTGTTAGTTTGTTAGTTTGTTAGTTTGTTAGTTTGTTAGTTTGTTAGTTTGTTAGTTTGTTAGTTTGTTAGTTTGTTAGTTTGTTAGTTTGTTAGTTTGTTAGTTTGTTAGTTTGTTAGTTTGTTAGTTTGTTAGTTTGTTAGTTTGTTAGTTTGTTAGTTTGTTAGTTTGTTAGTTTGTTAGTTTGTTAGTTTGTTAGTTTGTTAGTTTGTTAGTTTGTTAGTTTGTTAGTTTGTTAGTTTGTTAGTTTGTTAGTTTGTTAGTTTGTTAGTATGTTAGTTTGTTAGTTTGTTAGTTCGTTAGTTTGTTAGTTTGTTAGTTTATTTGTTTGATTGTTTTGTTTGTTAGTTAATTTGATTGTTTGATTGGTTTGTTTGTTTGTTCGTTTGTTCGTTCGTTTGTTTGTTTGTTTGTTTGTTTGATAGTTAGTTTGTTTGTTTGTTAGTTTGTTAGTTTGTTAGTTTGTTAGTTTGTTAGTTTGTTAGTTTGTTAGATTGTTAGATTGTTAGTTTGTTAGTTTGTTAGTTTGTTAGTTTGTTAGTTTGTTAGTTTGTTAGTTTGTTAGTTTGTTAGTTTGTTAGTTTGTTAGTTTTTTGGTTTGTTAGTTTGTTAGTTTGTTAGTTTGTTAGTTTGTTAGTTTGTTAGTTTGTTAGTTTGTTAGTTTGTTAGTTTGTTAGTTTGTTAGTTTGTTAGTTTGTTAGTTTGTTAGTTTGTTAGTTTGTTAGTTTGTTAGTTTGTTAGTTTGTTAGTTTGTTAGTTTGTTAGTTTGTTAGTTTGTTAGTTTGTTAGTTTGTTAGTTTGTTAGTTTGTTAGTTTGTTAGTTTGTTAGTTTGTTAGTTTGTTAGTTTGTTAGTTTGTTAGTTTGTTAGTTTGTTAGTTTGTTAGTTTGTTAGTTTGTTAGTTTGTTAGTTTGTTAGTTTGTTAGTTTGTTAGTTTGTTAGTTTGTTAGTTTGTTAGTTTGTTAGTTTGTTAGTTTGTTAGTTTGTTAGTTTGTTAGTTTGTTAGTTTGTTAGTTTGTTAGTTTGTTAGTTTGTTAGTTTGTTAGTTTGTTAGTTTGTTAGTTTGTCAGTTTTTCTAGTTTGTTAGTTTGTTAGTTTTTTGGTTTGTTAGTTTGTTAGTTTGTTAGTTTGTTAGTTTGTTAGTTTGTTAGTTTGTTAGTTTGTTAGTTTGTTAGTTTGTTAGTTTGTTAGTTTGTTAGTTTGTTAGTTTGTTAGTTCGTTAGTTCGTTAATTTGTTAGTTCGTTAGTTCGTTAGTTTGTTAGTTTGTTAGTTCGTTAGTTTGTTAGTTTGTTAGTTTGTTAGTTTGTTAGTTTGTTAGTTTGTTAGTTTGTTAGTTTGTTAGTTTGTTAGTTTGTTAGTTTGTTAGTTTGTTAGTTTGTTAGTTTGTTAGTTTGTTTAGTTTGTTAGTTTGTTAGTTTGTTAGTTTGTTAGTTTGTTAGTTTGTTAGTTTGTTAGTTTGTTAGTTTGTTAGTTTGTTAGTTTGTTAGTTTGTTAGTTTGTTAGTTTGTTAATTTGTTAGTTTGTTAATTTGTTAATTTGTTAGTTTGTTAGTTTGTTAGTTTGTTAGTTTGTTAGTTTGTTAGTTTGTTAGTTTGTTAGTTTGTTAGTTTGTTAGTTTGTTAGTTTGTTAGTTTGTTAGTTTGTTAGTTTGTTAGTTTGTTAGTTTGTTAGTTTGTTAGTTTGTTAGTTTGTTAGTTTGTTAGTTTGTTAGTTTGATAGTTTGTTAGTTTGTTAGTTTGTTAGTTTGTTAGTTTGTTAGTTTGTTAGTTTGTTAGTTTGTTAGTTTGTTAGTTTGTTAGTTTGTTAGTTTGTTAGTTTGTTAGTTTGTTAGTTTGTTAGTTTGTTAGTTTGTTAGTTTGTTAGTTTGTTAGTTTGTTAGTTTGTTAGTTTGTTAGTTTGTTAGTTTGTTAGTTTGTTAGTTTGTTAGTTTGTTAGTTTGTTAGTTTGTTAGTTTGTTAGTTTGTTAGTTTGTTAGTTTGTTAGTTTGTTAGTTTGTTAGTTTGTTAGTTTGTTAGTTTGTTAGTTTGTTAGTTTGTTAGTTTGTTAGTTTGTTAGTTTGTTAGTTTGTTAGATTCTTAGTTTGTTAGTTTGTTAGTTTGTTAGTTTGTTAGTTTGTTAGTTTGTTAGTTTGTTAGTTTATTAGTTTGTTAGTTTGTTAGTGTGTTAGTTTGTTAGTTTGTTAGTTTGTTAGTTTGTTAGTTTGTTAGTTTGTTAGTTTGTTAGTTTGTTAGTTTGTTAGTGTGTTAGTTTGTTAGTTTGTTAGTTTGTTAGTTTGTTAGTTTGTTAGTTTGTTAGTTTGTTAGTTTGTTAGTTTGTTAGTTTGTTAGTTTGTTAGTTTGTTAGTTTGTTAGTTTGTTAGTTTGTTAGTTTGTCAGTTTGTTAGTTTGTCAGTTTGTCAGTTTGTCAGTTTGTCAGTTTGTCAGTTTGTCAGTTTGTCAGTTTGTCAGTTTGTCAGTTTGTCAGTTTGTCAGTTTGTCAGTTTGTCAGTTTGTCAGTTTGTCAGTTTGTCAGTTTGTCAGTTTGTCAGTTTGTCAGTTTGTCAGTTTGTCAGTTTGTTAGTTTGTTAGTTTGTTAGTTTGTTAGTTTGTTAGTTTGTTAGTTTGTTAGTTTGTTAGTTTGTTAGTTTGTTAGTTTGTTAGTTTGTTAGTTTGTTAGTTTGTTAGTTTGTTAGTTTGTTAGTTTGTTAGTTTGTTAGTTTGTTAGTTTGTTAGTTTGTTAGTTTGTTTGTTTGTTAGTTTGTTAGTTTGTTAGTTTGTTAGTTTGTTAGTTTGTTAGTTTGTTAGTTTGTTAGTTTGTTAGTTTGTTAGTTTGTTAGTTTGTTAGTTTGTTAGTTTGTTAGTTTGTTAGTTTGTTAGTTTGTTAGTTTGTTAGTTTGTTAGTTTGTTAGTTTGTTAGTTTGTTAGTTTGTTAGTTTGTTAGTTTGTTAGTTTGTTAGTTTGTTAGTTTGTTAGTTTGTTAGTTTGTTAGTTTGTTAGTTTGTTAGTTTGTTAGTTTGTTAGTTTGTTAGTTTGTTAGTTTGTTAGTTTGTTAGTTTGTTAGTTTGTTAGTTTGTTAGTTTGTTAGTTTGTTAGTTTGTTAGTTTGTTAGTTTGTTAGTTTGTTAGTTTGTTAGTTTGTTAGTTTGTTAGTTTGTTAGTTTGTTAGTTTGTTAGTTTGTTAGTTTGTTAGTTTGTTAGTTTGTTAGTTTGTTAGTTTGTTAGTTTGTTAGTTTGTTAGTTTGTTAGTTTGTTAGTTTGTTAGTTTGTTAGTTTGTTAGTTTGTTAGTTTGTTAGTTTGTTAGTTTGTTAGTTTGTTAGTATGTTAGTTTGTTAGTTTGTTAGTTCGTTAGTTTGTTAGTTTGTTAGTTTATTTGTTTGATTGTTTTGTTTGTTAGTTAATTTGATTGTTTGATTGGTTTGTTTGTTTGTTCGTTTGTTCGTTCGTTTGTTTGTTTGTTTGTTTGTTTGATAGTTAGTTTGTTTGTTTGTTAGTTTGTTAGTTTGTTAGTTTGTTAGTTTGTTAGTTTGTTAGTTTGTTAGTTTGTTAGTTTGTTAGATTGTTAGATTGTTAGTTTGTTAGTTTGTTAGTTTGTTAGTTTGTTAGTTTGTTAGTTTGTTAGTTTGTTAGTTTGTTAGTTTGTTAGTTTGTTAGTTTGTCAGTTTTTCTAGTTTGTTAGTTTGTTAGTTTTTTGGTTTGTTAGTTTGTTAGTTTGTTAGTTTGTTAGTTTGTTAGTTTGTTAGTTTGTTAGTTTGTTAGTTTGTTAGTTTGTTAGTTTGTTAGTTTGTTAGTTTGTTAGTTTGTTAGTTTGTTAGTTTGTTAGTTTGTTAGTTTGTTAGTTTGTTAGTTTGTTAGTTTGTTAGTTTGTTAGTTTGTTAGTTTGTTAGTTTGTTAGTTTGTTAGTTTGTTAGTTTGTTAGTTTGTTAGTTTGTTAGTTTGTTAGTTTGTTAGTTTGTTAGTTTGTTAGTTTGTTAGTTTGTTAGTTTGATAGTTTGTTAGTTTGTTAGTTTGTTAGTTTATTTGTTTGATTGTTTTGTTTGTTAGTTAATTTGATTGTTTGATTGGTTTGTTAGTTTGTTAGTTTGTTAGTTTGTTAGTTTGTTAGTTTGTTAGTTTGTTAGTTTGTTAGTTTGTTAGTTTGTTAGCTTGTTAGTTTGTTAGTTTGTTAGTTTGTTAGTTTGTTAGTTTGTTAGTTTGTTAGTTTGTTAGTACGTTAGTTTGTTAGTTTGTTAGTTTGTTAGTTTGTTAGTTTGTTAGTTTGTTAGTTTGTTAGTTTGTTAGTTTGTTAGTTTGTTAGTTTGTTAGTTTGTTAGTTTGTTAGTTTGTTAGTTTGTTAGTTTGTTAGTTTGTTAGTTTGTTAGTTTGTTAGTTTGTTAGTTTGTTAGTTTGTTAGTTTGTTAGTTTGTTAGTTTGTTAGTTTGTTAGTTTGTTAGTTTGTTAGTTTGTTAGTTTGTTAGTTTGTTAGTTTGTTAGTTTGTTAGTTTGTTAGTTTGTTAGTTTGTTAGTTTGTTAGTTTGTTAGTTTGTTAGTTTGTTAGTTTGTTAGTTTGTTAGTTTGTTAGTTTGTTACTTTGTTAGTTTGTTAGTTTGTTAGTTTGTTAGTTTGTTACTTTGTTAGTTTGTTAGTTTGTTAGTTTGTTAGTTTGTTAGTTTGTTAGTTTGTTAGTTTGTTAGTTTGTTAGTTTGTTAGTTTGTTAGTTTGTTAGTTTGTTAGTTTGTTAATTTGTTAGTTTGTTAGTTTGTTATTTTGTTAGTTTGTTAGTTTGTTAGTTTGTTAGTTTGTTAGTTTGTTAGTTTGTCAGTTTGTTAGTTTGTTAGTTCGTTAGTTTGTTAGTTCGTTAGTTTGTTAGTTTGTTAGCTTGTTAGTTTGTTAGTTTGTTAGTTTGTTAGTTTGTTAGTTTGTTAGTTTGTTAGTTTGTTAGTTTGTTAGTTTGTTAGTTTGTTAGTTTGTTAGTTTGTTAGTTTGTTAGTTTGTTAGTTTGTTAGTTTGTTAGTTTGTTAGTTTGTTAGTTTGTTAGTTTGTTAGTTTGTTAGTTTGTTAGTTTGTTAGTTTGTTAGTTTGTTAGTTTGTTAGTTTGTTAGTTTGTTAGTTTGTTAGTTTGTTAGTTTGTTAGTTTGTTAGTTTGTTAGTTTGTTAGTTTGTTAGTTTGTTAGTTTGTTAGTTTGTTAGTTTGTTAGTTTGTTAGTTTGTTAGTTTGTTAGTTTGTTAGTTTGTTAGTTTGTTAGTTTGTTAGTTTGTTAGTTTGTTAGTTTGTTAGTTTGTTAGTTTGTTAGTTTGTTAGTTTGTTAGTTTGTTAGTTTGTTAGTTTGTTAGTTTGTTAGTTTGTTAGTTTGTTAGTTTGTTAGTTTGTTAGTTTGTTAGTTTGTTAGTTTGTTAGTTTGTTAGTTTGTTAGTTTGATAGTTTGTTAGTTTGTTAGTTTGTTAGTTTGTTAGTTTGTTAGTTTGTTAGTTTGTTAGTTTGTTAGTTTGTTAGTTTGTTAGTTTGTTAGTTTGTTAGTTTGTTAGTTTGTTAGTTTGTTAGTTTGTTAGTTTGTTAGTTTGTTAGTTTGTTAGTTTGTTAGTTTGTTAGTTTGTTAGTTTGTTAGTTTGTTAGTTTGTTAGTTTGTTAGTTTGTTAGTTTGTTAGTTTGTTAGTTTGTTAGTTTGTTAGTTTGTTAGTTTGTTAGTTTGTTAGTTTGTTAGTTTGTTAGTTTGTTAGTTTGTTAGTTTGTTAGTTTGTTAGTTTGTTAGTTTGTTAGTTTGTTAGTTTGTTAGTTTGTTAGTTTGTTAGTTTGTTAGTTTGTTAGTTTGTTAGTTTGTTAGTTTGTTAGTTTGTTAGTTTGTTAGTTTGTTAGTTTGTTAGTTTGTTAGTTTGTTAGTTTGTTAGTTTGTTAGTTTGTTAGTTTGTTAGTTTGTTAGTTTGTTAGTTTGTTAGTTTGTTAGTTTGTTAGTTTGTTAGTTTGTTCGTTTGTTAGTTTGTCAGTTTGTTAGTTTGTCAGTTTGTCAGTTTGTCAGTTTGTCAGTTTGTCAGTTTGTTAGTTTGTTAGTTTGTTAGTTTGTTAGTTTGTTAGTTTGTTAGTTTGTTAGTTTGTTAGTTTGTTAGTTTGTTAGTTTGTTAGTTTGTTAGTTTGTTAGTTTGTTAGTTTGTTAGTTTGTTAGTTTGTTAGTTTGTTAGTTTGTTAGTTTGTTAGTTTGTTAGTTTGTTAGTTTGTTAGTTTGTTAGTTTGTTAGTTTGTTAGTTTGTTAGTTTGTTAGTTTGTTAGTTTGTTAGTTTGTTAGTTTGTTAGTTTGTTAGTTTGTTAGTTTGTTAGTTTGTTAGTTTGTTAGTTTGTTAGTTTGTTAGTTTGTTAGTTTGTTAGTTTGTTAGTTTGTTAGTTTGTTAGTTTGTTAGTTTGTTAGTTTGTTAGTTTGTTAGTTTGTTAGTTTGTTAGTTTGTTAGTTTGTTAGTTTGTTAGTTTGTTAGTTTGTTAGTTTGTTAGTTTGTTAGTTTGTTAGTTTGTTAGTTTGTTAGTTTGTTAGTTTGTTAGTTTGTTAGTTTGTTAGTTTGTTAGTTTGTTAGTTTGTTAGTTTGTTAGTTTGTTAGTTTGTTAGTTTGTTAGTTTGTTAGTTTGTTAGTTTGTTAGTTTGTTAGTTTGTTAGTTTGTTAGTTTGTTAATTTGTTAGTTTGTTAGTTTGTTAATTTGTTAATTTGTTAGTTTGTTAGTTTGTTAGTTTGTTAGTTTGTTAGTTTGTTAGTTTGTTAGTTTGTTAGTTTGTTAGTTTGTTAGTTTGTTAGTTTGTTAGTTTGTTAGTTTGTTAGTTTGTTAGTTTGTTAGTTTGTTAGTTTGTTAGTTTGTTAGTTTGTTAGTTTGTTAGTTTGTTAGTTTGATAGTTTGTTAGTTTGTTAGTTTGTTAGTTTGTTAGTTTGTTAGTTTGTTAGTTTGTTAGTTTGTTAGTTTGTTAGTTTGTTAGTTTGTTAGTTTGTTAGTTTGTTAGTTTGTTAGTTTGTTAGTTTGTTAGTTTGTTAGTTTGTTAGTTTGTTAGTTTGTTAGTTTGTTAGTTTGTTAGTTTGTTAGTTTGTTAGTTTGTTAGTTTGTTAGTTTGTTAGTTTGTTAGTTTGTTAGTTTGTTAGTTTGTTAGTTTGTTAGTTTGTTAGTTTGTTAGTTTGTTAGTTTGTTAGTTTGTTAGTTTGTTAGTTTGTTAGTTTGTTAGTTTGTTAGTTTGTTAGTTTGTTAGTTTGTTAGTTTGTTAGTTTGTTAGTTTGTTAGTTTGTTAGTTTGTTAGTTTGTTAGTTTGTTAGTTTGTTAGTTTATTAGTTTGTTAGTTTGTTAGTGTGTTAGTTTGTTAGTTTGTTAGTTTGTTAGTTTGTTAGTTTGTTAGTTTGTTAGTTTGTTAGTTTGTTAGTTTGTTAGTGTGTTAGTTTGTTAGTTTGTTAGTTTGTTAGTTTGTTAGTTTGTTAGTTTGTTAGTTTGTTAGTTTGTTAGTTTGTTAGTTTGTTAGTTTGTTAGTTTGTTAGTTTGTTAGTTTGTCAGTTTGTCAGTTTGTCAGTTTGTTAGTTTGTTAGTTTGTCAGTTTGTCAGTTTGTCAGTTTGTCAGTTTGTCAGTTTGTCAGTTTGTCAGTTTGTCAGTTTGTCAGTTTGTCAGTTTGTCAGTTTGTCAGTTTGTCAGTTTGTCAGTTTGTCAGTTTGTCAGTTTGTCAGTTTGTCAGTTTGTCAGTTTGTTAGTTTGTTAGTTTGTTAGTTTGTTAGTTTGTTAGTTTGTTAGTTTGTTAGTTTGTTAGTTTGTTAGTTTGTTAGTTTGTTAGTTTGTTAGTTTGTTAGTTTGTTAGTTTGTTAGTTTGTTAGTTTGTTAGTTTGTTAGTTTGTTAGTTTGTTAGTTTGTTTGTTTGTTAGTTTGTTAGTTTGTTAGTTTGTTAGTTTGTTAGTTTGTTAGTTTGTTAGTTTGTTAGTTTGTTAGTTTGTTAGTTTGTTAGTTTGTTAGTTTGTTAGTTTGTTAGTTTGTTAGTTTGTTAGTTTGTTAGTTTGTTAGTTTGTTAGTTTGTTAGTTTGTTAGTTTGTTAGTTTGTTAGTTTGTTAGTTTGTTAGTTTGTTAGTTTGTTAGTTTGTTAGTTTGTTAGTTTGTTAGTTTGTTAGTTTGTTAGTTTGTTAGTTTGTTAGTTTGTTAGTTTGTTAGTTTGTTAGTTTGTTAGTTTGTTAGTTTGTTAGTTTGTTAGTTTGTTAGTTTGTTAGTTTGTTAGTTTGTTAGTTTGTTAGTTTGTTAGTTTGTTAGTTTGTTAGTTTGTTAGTTTGTTAGTTTGTTAGTTTGTTAGTTTGTTAGTTTGTTAGTTTGTTAGTTTGTTAGTTTGTTAGTATGTTAGTTTGTTAGTTTGTTAGTTTGTTAGTTTGTTAGTTTGTTAGTTTGTTAGTATGTTAGTTTGTTAGTTTGTTAGTTCGTTAGTTTGTTAGTTTGTTAGTTTATTTGTTTGATTGTTTTGTTTGTTAGTTAATTTGATTGTTTGATTGGTTTGTTTGTTTGTTCGTTTGTTCGTTCGTTTGTTTGTTTGTTTGTTTGTTTGATAGTTAGTTTGTTTGTTTGTTAGTTTGTTAGTTTGTTAGTTTGTTAGTTTGTTAGTTTGTTAGTTTGTTAGTTTGTTAGATTGTTAGATTGTTAGTTTGTTAGTTTGTTAGTTTGTTAGTTTGTTAGTTTGTTAGTTTGTTAGTTTGTTAGTTTGTCAGTTTTTCTAGTTTGTTAGTTTGTTAGTTTTTTGGTTTGTTAGTTTGTTAGTTTGTTAGTTTGTTAGTTTGTTAGTTTGTTAGTTTGTTAGTTTGTTAGTTTGTTAGTTTGTTAGTTTGTTAGTTTGTTAGTTTGTTAGTTTGTTAGTTTGTTAGTTTGTTAGTTTGTTAGTTTGTTAGTTTGTTAGTTTGTTAGTTTGTTAGTTTGTTAGTTTGTTAGTTTGTTAGTTTGTTAGTTTGTTAGTTTGTTAGTTTGTTAGTTTGTTAGTTTGTTAGTTTGTTAGTTTGTTAGTTTGTTAGTTTGTTAGTTTGTTAGTTTGTTAGTTTGTTAGTTTGTTAGTTTGTTAGTTTGTTAGTTTGTTAGTTTGTTAGTTTGTTAGTTTGTTAGTTTGTTAGTTTGTTAGTTTGTTAGTTTGTTAGTTTGTAAGTTTGTTAGTTTGTTAGTTTGTTAGTTTGTTAGTTTGTTAGTTTGTTA
>NW_027477296.1:25000-32500 GCF_051020955.1 Megalopta genalis | reverse complement strand
TTGATTGTTTGATTGGTTTGTTTGTTTGTTCGTTTGTTCGTTCGTTTGTTTGTTTGTTTGTTTGTTTGATAGTTAGTTTGTTTGTTTGTTAGTTTGTTAGTTTGTTAGTTTGTTAGTTTGTTAGTTTGTTAGTTTGTTAGTTTGTTAGATTGTTAGATTGTTAGTTTGTTAGTTTGTTAGTTTGTTAGTTTGTTAGTTTGTTAGTTTGTTAGTTTGTTAGTTTGTCAGTTTTTCTAGTTTGTTAGTTTGTTAGTTTTTTGGTTTGTTAGTTTGTTAGTTTGTTAGTTTGTTAGTTTGTTAGTTTGTTAGTTTGTTAGTTTGTTAGTTTGTTAGTTTGTTAGTTTGTTAGTTTGTTAGTTTGTTAGTTTGTTAGTTTGTTAGTTTGTTAGTTTGTTAGTTTGTTAGTTTGTTAGTTTGTTAGTTTGTTAGTTTGTTAGTTTGTTAGTTTGTTAGTTTGTTAGTTTGTTAGTTTGTTAGTTTGTTAGTTTGTTAGTTTGTTAGTTTGTTAGTTTGTTAGTTTGTTAGTTTGTTAGTTTGTTAGTTTGTTAGTTTGTTAGTTTGTTAGTTTGTTAGTTTGTTAGTTTGTTAGTTTGTTAGTTTGTTAGTTTGTTAGTTTGTTAGTTTGTTAGTTTGTTAGTTTGTTAGTTTGTTAGTTTGTTAGTTTGTTAGTTTGTTAGTTTGTTAGTTTGTTAGTTTGTTAGTTTGTTAGTTTGTTAGTTTGTTAGTTTGTTAGTTTGTTAGTTTGTTAGTTTGTTAGTTTGTTAGTTTGTTAGTTTGTTAGTTTGTTAATTTGTTAGTTTGTTAGTTTGTTAGTTTGTTAATTTGTTAGTTTGTTAGTTTGTTAGTTTGTTAGTTTGTTAGTTTGTTAGTTTGTTAGTTTGTTAGTTTGTTAGTTTGTTAGTTTGTTAGTTTGTTAGTTTGTTAGTTTGTTAGTTTGTTAGTTTGTTAGTTTGTTAGTTTGTTAGTTTGTTAGTTTGTTAGTTTGTTAGTTTGTTAGTTTGTTAGTTTGTTAGTTTGTTAGTTTGTTAGTTTGTTAGTTTGTTAGTTTGTTAGTTTGTTAATTTGTTAGTTTGTTAGTTTGTTAATTTGTTAATTTGTTAGTTTGTTAGTTTGTTAGTTTGTTAGTTTGTTAGTTTGTTAGTTTGTTAGTTTGTTAGTTTGTTAGTTTGTTAGTTTGTTAGTTTGTTAGTTTGTTAGTTTGTTAGTTTGTTAGTTTGTTAGTTTGTTAGTTTGTTAGTTTGTTAGTTTGATAGTTTGTTAGTTTGTTAGTTTGTTAGTTTGTTAGTTTGTTAGTTTGTTAGTTTGTTAGTTTGTTAGTTTGTTAGTTTGTTAGTTTGTTAGTTTGTTAGTTTGTTAGTTTGTTAGTTTGTTAGTTTGTTAGTTTGTTAGTTTGTTAGTTTGTTAGTTTGTTAGTTTGTTAGTTTGTTAGTTTGTTAGTTTGTTAGTTTGTTAGTTTGTTAGTTTGTTAGTTTGTTAGTTTGTTAGTTTGTTAGTTTGTTAGTTTGTTAGTTTGTTAGTTTGTTAGTTTGTTAGTTTGTTAGTTTGTTAGTTTGTTAGTTTGTTAGTTTGTTAGTTTGTTAGTTTGTTAGTTTGTTAGTTTGTTAGTTTGTTAGTTTGTTAGTTTGTTAGTTTGTTAGTTTGTTAGTTTGTTAGTTTGTTAGTTTGTTAGTTTGTTAGTTTGTTAGTTTGTTAGTTTGTTAGTTTGTTAGTTTGTTAGTTTGTTAGTTTGTTAGTTTGATAGTTTGTTAGTTTGTTAGTTTGTTAGTTTGTTAGTTTGTTAGTTTGTTAGTTTGTTAGTTTGTTAGTTTGTTAGTTTGTTAGTTTGTTAGTTTGTTAGTTTGTTAGTTTGTTAGTTTGTTAGTTTGTTAGTTTGTTAGTTTGTTAGTTTGTTAGTTTGTTAGTTTGTTAGTTTGTTAGTTTGTTAGTTTGTTAGTTTGTTAGTTTGTTAGTTTGTTAGTTTGTTAGTTTGTTAGTTTGTTAGTTTGTTAGTTTGTTAGTTTGTTAGTTTGTTAGTTTGTTAGTTTGTTAGTTTGTTAGTTTGTTAGTTTGTTAGTTTGTTAGTTTGTTAGTTTGTTAGTTTGTTAGTTTGTTAGTTTGTTAGTTTATTAGTTTGTTAGTTTGTTAGTGTGTTAGTTTGTTAGTTTGTTAGTTTGTTAGTTTGTTAGTTTGTTAGTTTGTTAGTTTGTTAGTTTGTTAGTTTGTTAGTGTGTTAGTTTGTTAGTTTGTTAGTTTGTTAGTTTGTTAGTTTGTTAGTTTGTTAGTTTGTTAGTTTGTTAGTTTGTTAGTTTGTTAGTTTGTTAGTTTGTTAGTTTGTTAGTTTGTTAGTTTGTTAGTTTGTCAGTTTGTCAGTTTGTCAGTTTGTCAGTTTGTCAGTTTGTCAGTTTGTCAGTTTGTCAGTTTGTCAGTTTGTCAGTTTGTCAGTTTGTCAGTTTGTCAGTTTGTCAGTTTGTCAGTTTGTCAGTTTGTCAGTTTGTCAGTTTGTCAGTTTGTCAGTTTGTTAGTTTGTTAGTTTGTTAGTTTGTTAGTTTGTTAGTTTGTTAGTTTGTTAGTTTGTTAGTTTGTTAGTTTGTTAGTTTGTTAGTTTGTTAGTTTGTTAGTTTGTTAGTTTGTTAGTTTGTTAGTTTGTTAGTTTGTTAGTTTGTTAGTTTGTTTGTTTGTTAGTTTGTTAGTTTGTTAGTTTGTTAGTTTGTTAGTTTGTTAGTTTGTTAGTTTGTTAGTTTGTTAGTTTGTTAGTTTGTTAGTTTGTTAGTTTGTTAGTTTGTTAGTTTGTTAGTTTGTTAGTTTGTTAGTTTGTTAGTTTGTTAGTTTGTTAGTTTGTTAGTTTGTTAGTTTGTTAGTTTGTTAGTTAGTTAGTTTGTTAGTTTGTTAGTTTGTTAGTTTGTTAGTTTGTTAGTTTGTTAGTTTGTTAGTTTGTTAGTTTGTTAGTTTGTTAGTTTGTTAGTTTGTTAGTTTGTTAGTTTGTTAGTTTGTTAGTTTGTTAGTTTGTTAGTTTGTTAGTTTGTTAGTTTGTTAGTTTGTTAGTTTGTTAGTTTGTTAGTTTGTTAGTTTGTTAGTTTGTTAGTTTGTTAATTTGTTAGTTTGTTAGTTTGTTAGTTTGTTAGTTTGTTAGTTTGTTAGTTTGTTAGTTTGTTAGTTTGTTAGTTTGTTAGTTTGTTAGTTTGTTAGTTTGTTAGTTTGTTAGTTTGTTAGTTTGTTAGTTTGTTAGTTTGTTAGTTTGTTAGTTTGTTAGTATGTTAGTTTGTTAGTTTGTTAGTTTGTTAGTTTGTTAGTTTGTTAGTATGTTAGTTTGTTAGTTTGTTAGTTCGTTAGTTTGTTAGTTTGTTAGTTTATTTGTTTGATTGTTTTGTTTGTTAGTTAATTTGATTGTTTGATTGGTTTGTTTGTTTGTTCGTTTGTTCGTTCGTTTGTTTGTTTGTTTGTTTGTTTGATAGTTAGTTTGTTTGTTTGTTAGTTTGTTAGTTTGTTAGTTTGTTAGTTTGTTAGTTTGTTAGTTTGTTAGTTTGTTAGATTGTTAGATTGTTAGTTTGTTAGTTTGTTAGTTTGTTAGTTTGTTAGTTTGTTAGTTTGTTAGTTTGTCAGTTTTTCTAGTTTGTTAGTTTGTTAGTTTTTTGGTTTGTTAGTTTGTTAGTTTGTTAGTTTGTTAGTTTGTTAGTTTGTTAGTTTGTTAGTTTGTTAGTTTGTTAGTTTGTTAGTTTGTTAGTTTGTTAGTTTGTTAGTTTGTTAGTTTGTTAGTTTGTTAGTTTGTTAGTTTGTTAGTTTGTTAGTTTGTTAGTTTGTTAGTTTGTTAGTTTGTTAGTTTGTTAGTTTGTTAGTTTGTTAGTTTGTTAGTTTGTTAGTTTGTTAGTTTGTTAGTTTGTTAGTTTGTTAGTTTGTTAGTTTGTTAGTTTGTTAGTTTGTTAGTTTGTTAGTTTGTTAGTTTGTTAGTTTGTTAGTTTGTTAGTTTGTTAGTTTGTTAGTTTGTTAGTTTGTTAGTTTGTTAGTTTGTTAGTTTGTTAGTTTGTTAGTTTGTTAGTTTGTTAGTTTGTTAGTTTGTTAGTTTGTTAGTTTGTTAGTTTGTTAGTTTGTTAGTTTGTTAGTTTGTTAGTTTGTTAGTTTGTTAGTTTGTTAGTCTGTTAATTTGTTAGTTTGTTAGTTTGTTAATTTGTTAGTTTGTTAGTTTGTTAGTTTGTTAGTTTGTTAGTTTGTTAGTTTGTTAGTTTGTTAGTTTGTTAGTTTGTTAGTTTGTTAGTTTGTTAGTTTGTTAGTTTGTTAGTTTGTTAGTTTGTTAGTTTGTTAGTTTGTTAGTTTGTTAGTTTGTTAGTTTGTTAGTTTGTTAGTTTGTTAGTTTGTTAGTCTGTTAATTTGTTAGTTTGTTAGTTTGTTAATTTGTTAATTTGTTAGTTTGTTAGTTTGTTAGTTTGTTAGTTTGTTAGTTTGTTAGTTTGTTAGTTTGTTAGTTTGTTAGTTTGTTAGTTTGTTAGTTTGTTAGTTTGTTAGTTTGTTAGTTTGTTAGTTTGTTAGTTTGTTAGTTTGTTAGTTTGTTAGTTTGTTAGTTTGATAGTTTGTTAGTTTGTTAGTTTGTTAGTTTGTTAGTTTGTTAGTTTGTTAGTTTGTTAGTTTGTTAGTTTGTTAGTTTGTTAATTTGTTAGTTTGTTAGTTTGTTAGTTTGTTAGTTTGTTAGTTTGTTAGTTTGTTAGTTTGTTAGTTTGTTAGTTTGTTAGTTTGTTAGTTTGTTAGTTTGTTAGTTTGTTAGTTTGTTAGTTTGTTAGTTTGTTAGTTTGTTAGTTTGTTAGTTTGTTAGTTTGTTAGTTTGTTAGTTTGTTAGTTTGTTAGTTTGTTAGTTTGTTAGTTTGTTAGTTTGTTAGTTTGTTAGTTTGTTAGTTTGTTAGTTTGTTAGATTGTTAATTTGTTAATTTGTTAGTTTGTTAGTTTGTTAGTTTGTTAGTTTGTTAGTTTGTTAGTTTGTTAGTTTGTTAGTTTGTTAGTTTGTTAGTTTGTTAGTTTGTTAGTTTGTTAGTTTGTTAGTTTGTTAGTTTGTTAGTTTGTTAGTTTGTTAGTTTGTTAGTTTGATAGTTTGTTAGTTTGTTAGTTTGTTAGTTTTTTAGTTTGTTAGTTTGTTAGTTTGTTAGTTTGTTAGTTTGTTAGTTTGTTAGTTTGTTAGTTTGTTAGTTTGTTAGTTTGTTAGTTTGTTAGTTTGTTAGTTTGTTAGTTTGTTAGTTTGTTAGTTTGTTAGTTTGTTAGTTTGTTAGTTTGTTAGTTTGTTAGTTTGTTAGTTTGTTAGTTTGTTAGTTTGTTAGTTTGTTAGTTTGTTAGTTTGTTAGTTTGTTAGTTTGTTAGTTTGTTAGTTTGTTAGTTTGTTAGTTTGTCAGTTTTTCTAGTTTGTTAGTTTGTTAGTTTTTTGGTTTGTTAGTTTGTTAGTTTGTTAGTTTGTTAGTTTGTTAGTTTGTTAGTTTGTTAGTTTGTTAGTTTGTTAGTTTGTTAGTTTGTTAGTTTGTTAGTTTGTTAGTTTGTTAGTTTGTTAGTTTGTTAGTTTGTTAGTTTGTTAGTTTGTTAGTTTGTTAGTTTGTTAGTTTGTTAGTTTGTTAGTTTGTTAGTTTGTTAGTTTGTTAGTTTGTTAGTTTGTTAGTTTGTTAATTTGTTAGTTTGTTAGTTTGTTAATTTGTTAATTTGTTAGTTTGTTAGTTTGTTAGTTTGTTAGTTTGTTAGTTTGTTAGTTTGTTAGTTTGTTAGTTTGTTAGTTTGTTAGTTTGTTAGTTTGTTAGTTTGTTAGTTTGTTAGTTTGTTAGTTTGTTAGTTTGTTAGTTTGATAGTTTGTTAGTTTGTTAGTTTGTTAGTTTGTTAGTTTGTTAGTTTGTTAGTTTGTTAGTTTGTTAGTTTGTTAGTTTGTTAGTTTGTTAGTTTGTTAGTTTGTTAGTTTGTTAGTTTGTTAGTTTGTTAGTTTGTTAGTTTGTTAGTTTGTTAGTTTGTTAGTTTGTTAGTTTGTTAGTTTGATTGTTTTGTTTGTTAGTTAATTTGATTGTTTGATTGGTTTGTTTGTTTGTTCGTTTGTTCGTTCGTTTGTTTGTTTGTTTGTTTGTTTGATAGTTAGTTTGTTTGTTTGTTAGTTTGTTAGTTTGTTAGTTTGTTAGATTCTTAGTTTGTTAGTTTGTTAGTTTGTTAGTTTGTTAGTTTGTTAGTTTGTTAGTTTGTTAGTTTGTTAGTTTGTTAGTTTATTAGTTTGTTAGTTTGTTAGTGTGTTAGTTTGTTAGTTTGTTAGTTTGTTAGTTTGTTAGTTTGTTAGTTTGTTAGTTTGTTAGTTTGTTAGTGTGTTAGTTTGTTAGTTTGTTAGTTTGTTAGTTTGTTAGTTTGTTAGTTTGTTAGTTTGTTAGTTTGTTAGTTTGTTAGTTTGTTAGTTTGTTAGTTTGTTAGTTTGTTAGTTTGTTAGTTTGTTAGTTTGTTAGTTTGTTAGTTTGTCAGTTTGTCAGTTTGTCAGTTTGTCAGTTTGTCAGTTTGTCAGTTTGTCAGTTTGTCAGTTTGTCAGTTTGTCAGTTTGTCAGTTTGTCAGTTTGTCAGTTTGTCAGTTTGTCAGTTTGTCAGTTTGTCAGTTTGTCAGTTTGTCAGTTTGTCAGTTTGTTAGTTTGTTAGTTTGTTAGTTTGTTAGTTTGTTAGTTTGTTAGTTTGTTAGTTTGTTAGTTTGTTAGTTTGTTAGTTTGTTAGTTTGTTAGTTTGTTAGTTTGTTAGTTTGTTAGTTTGTTAGTTTGTTAGTTTGTTAGTTTGTTAGTTTGTTAGTTTGTTAGTTTGTTAGTTTGTTAGTTTGTTAGTTTGTTAGTTTGTTAGTTTGTTAGTTTGTTTGTTTGTTAGTTTGTTAGTTTGTTAGTTTGTTAGTTTGTTAGTTTGTTAGTTTGTTAGTTTGTTAGTTTGTTAGTTTGTTAGTTTGTTAGTTTGTTAGTTTGTTAGTTTGATAGTTTGTTAGTTTGTTAGTTTGTTAGTTTGTTAGTTTGTTAGTTTGTTAGTTTGTTAGTTTGTTAGTTTGTTAGTTTGTTAGTTTGTTAGTTTGTTAGTTTGTTAGTTTGTTAGTTTGTTAGTTTGTTAGTTTGTTAGTTTGTTAGTTTGTTAGTTTGTTAGTTTGTTAGTTTGTTAGTTTGTTAGTTTGTTAGTTTGTTAGTTTGTTAGTTTGTTAGTTTGTTAGTTTGTTAGTTTGTTAGTTTGTTAGTTTGTTAGTTTGTTAGTTTGTTAGTTTGTTAGTTTGTTAGTTTGTTAGTTTGTTAGTTTGTTAGTTTGTTAGTTTGTTAGTTTGTTAGTTTGTTAGTTTGTTAGTTTGTTAGTTTGTTAGTTTGTTAGTTTGTTAGTTTGTTAGTTTGTTAGTTTGTTAGTTTGTTAGTTTGTTAGTTTGTTAGTTTGTTAGTTTGTTAGTTTGTTAGTTTGTTAGTTTGTTAGTTTGTTAGTTTGTTAGTTTGTTAGTTTGTTAGTTTGTTAGTTTGTTAGTTTGTTAGTTTGTTAGTTTGTTAGTTTGTTAGTTTGTTAGTTTGTTAGTTTGTTAGT
>NW_027477296.1:7500-10000 GCF_051020955.1 Megalopta genalis | reverse complement strand
TTTGTTAGTTTGTTAGTTTGTTAGTTTGTTAGTTTGTTAGTTTGATAGTTTGTTAGTTTGTTAGTTTGTTAGTTTGTTAGTTTGTTAGTTTGTTAGTTTGTTAGTTTGTTAGTTTGTTAGTTTGTTAGTTTGTTAGTTTGTTAGTTTGTTAGTTTGTTAGTTTGTTAGTTTGTTAGTTTGTTAGTTTGTTAGTTTGTTAGTTTGTTAGTTTGTTAGTTTGTTAGTTTGTTAGTTTGTTAGTTTGTTAGTTTGTTAGTTTGTTAGTTTGTTAGTTTGTTAGTTTGTTAGTTTGTTAGTTTGTTAGTTTGTTAGTTTGTTAGTTTGTTAGTTTGTTAGTTTGTTAGTTTGTTAGTTTGTTAGTTTGTTAGTTTGTTAGTTTGTTAGTTTGTTAGTTTGTTAGTTTGTTAGTTTGTTAGTTTGTTAGTTTGTTAGTTTGTTAGTTTGTTAGTTTGTTAGTTTGTTAGTTTGTTAGTTTGTTAGTTTGTTAGTTTATTAGTTTGTTAGTTTATTAGTTTGTTAGTTTGTTAGTGTGTTAGTTTGTTAGTTTGTTAGTTTGTCAGTTTGTCAGTTTGTCAGTTTGTCAGTTTGTCAGTTTGTCAGTTTGTCAGTTTGTCAGTTTGTCAGTTTGTCAGTTTGTCAGTTTGTCAGTTTGTCAGTTTGTCAGTTTGTCAGTTTGTCAGTTTGTCAGTTTGTCAGTTTGTTAGTTTGTTAGTTTGTTAGTTTGTTAGTTTGTTAGTTTGTTAGTTTGTTAGTTTGTTAGTTTGTTAGTTTGTTAGTTTGTTAGTTTGTTAGTTTGTTAGTTTGTTAGTTTGTTAGTTTGTTAGTTTGTTAGTTTGTTAGTTTGTTTGTTTGTTAGTTTGTTAGTTTGTTAGTTTGTTAGTTTGTTAGTTTGTTAGTTTGTTAGTTTGTTAGTTTGTTAGTTTGTTAGTTTGTTAGTTTGTTAGTTTGTTAGTTTGTTAGTTTGTTAGTTTGTTAGTTTGTTAGTTTGTTAGTTTGTTAGTTTGTTAGTTTGTTAGTTTGTTAGTTTGTTAGTTTGTTAGTTTGTTAGTTTGTTAGTTTGTTAGTTTGTTAGTTTGTTAGTTTGTTAGTTTGTTAGTTTGTTAGTTTGTTAGTTTGTTAGTTTGTTAGTTTGTTAGTTTGTTATTTGTTAGTTTGTTAGTATGTTAGTTTGTTAGTTTGTTAGTTTGTTAGTTTGTTAGTTTGTTAGTTTGTTAGTTTGTTAGTTTGTTAGTTTGTTAGTTTGTTAGTTTGTTAGTTTGTTAGTTTGTTAGTTTGTTAGTTTGTTAGTTTGTTAGTTTGTTAGTTTGTTAGTTTGTTAGTTTGTTAGTTTGTTAGTTTGTTAGTTCGTTAGTTTGTTAGTTTGTTAGTTTGTTAGTTTGTTAGTTTGTTAGTTTGTTAGTTTGTTAGTATGTTAGTTTGTTAGTTTGTTAGTTTGTTAGTTTGTTAGTTTGTTAGTTTGTTAGTATGTTAGTTTGTTAGTTTGTTAGTTCGTTAGTTTGTTAGTTTGTTAGTTTATTTGTTTGATTGTTTTGTTTGTTAGTTAATTTGATTGTTTGATTGGTTTGTTTGTTTGTTCGTTTGTTCGTTCGTTTGTTTGTTTGTTTGTTTGTTTGATAGTTAGTTTGTTTGTTTGTTAGTTTGTTAGTTTGTTAGTTTGTTAGTTTGTTAGTTTGTTAGTTTGTTAGTTTGTTAGATTGTTAGATTGTTAGTTTGTTAGTTTGTTAGTTTGTTAGTTTGTTAGTTTGTTAGTTTGTTAGTTTGTTAGTTTGTCAGTTTTTCTAGTTTGTTAGTTTGTTAGTTTTTTGGTTTGTTAGTTTGTTAGTTTGTTAGTTTGTTAGTTTGTTAGTTTGTTAGTTTGTTAGTTTGTTAGTTTGTTAGTTTGTTAGTTTGTTAGTTTGTTAGTTTGTTAGTTTGTTAGTTTGTTAGTTTGTTAGTTTGTTAGTTTGTTAGTTTGTTAGTTTGTTAGTTTGTTAGTTTGTTAGTTTGTTAGTTTGTTAGTTTGTTAGTTTGTTAGTTTGTTAGTTTGTTAGTTTGTTAGTTTGTTAGTTTGTTAGTTTGTTAGTTTGTTAGTTTGTTAGTTTGTTAGTTTGTTAGTTTGTTAGTTTGTTAGTTTGTTAGTTTGTTAGTTTGTTAGTTTGTTAGTTTGTTAGTTTGTTAGTTTGTTAGTTTGTTAGTTTGTTAGTTTGTTAGTTTGTTAGTTTGTTAGTTTGTTAGTTTGTTAGTTTGTTAGTTTGTTAGTTTGTTAGTTTGTTAGTTTGTTAGTTTGTTAGTTTGTTAGTTTGTTAGTTTGTTAGTTTGTTAGTTTGTTAATTTGTTAGTTTGTTAGTTTGTTAATTTGTTAATTTGTTAGTTTGTTAGTTTGTTAGTTTGTTAGTTTGTTAGTTTGTTAGTTTGTTAGTTTGTTAGTTTGTTAGTTTGTTAGTTTGTTAGTTTGTTAGTTTGTTAGTTTGTTAGTTTGTTAGTTTGTTAGTTTGTTAGTTTGTTAGTTTGTTAGTTTGAT